>NC_045593.1:28690710-28850710 GCF_009819795.1 Aythya fuligula
CGCGTTTCAGTGAGAAAACTCCTCACGGCTGGAGATGCAGAAAGCCACCCTCCAGCCGCATCAAACGCAGCGAGAAGGCTGCGGCAGGTGGACTCGCTCTGCATTGAACGAGTCTTTCTGCAGCCATCGTTTGCATTTATGTAGCCACTTTGGCGAGTAACACCGCCAAAACAACGGGCCCCCACGGGTCCGAGGCACAACTTGCACCGGGAGCCGAGCGCATCCCTGCTCCGCACAGCTGCTCCAGGGCAGCTCCTGCTCCCGGCGCGGCTTCTCGGTGCTCCAGCCCTTCGAAACTTTGACAAAACTTTGAGCTCAAATATCCTGACAGTGGCCACAGACAGGATTTACTGCGGCAAGCTGCACTGCACCGCCGCTCGCGGCTTGCAACACCCCGCCGGGACACCTCCCCTGCACCTCTCTTGCAGGGAGAGATCCGTGCGGGGGGCGGGGGGCGTAGCCCCCGCTCCTGCCCCTCCGGCGAAGGGTGGGCAGAGCCGCTGCCCCGACGGCGGAGCAGAGGAGCCCCCCAGCACCCCTCTTTCCCTCCGTCCCTCCCTCCCCGCGGGTGGGGGGCGGAAGGGGGCGGGCGGGGGGCGGGGGCGGGCGGAGGGGGGCGCTGGGCTCGGCGGGGCGGCGCGGGCAGCGGCAGAGGCGCTCCGGCCGGCGGCAGCGCTCTGCCCGACGGTGCCACCGCGCCGGGCCGGGGCTGGGGCCGGGGCTGGGGCCGGGTCCACCGCAGAGCCCGCACACCGAGCCGCCCGCCTCCTCTCCTCCGGCACCCCGGCCTCCGCCCGCCCCCCGCTACTCCCTTCTCCGCCCCGGAGCCGTCCGGGCTCCCCCCTCGCTCCCCGCGGGCATGAACGGCTACGGCTCCCCGTACCTCTACATGGGCGGCCCGGTGTCGCAGCCGCCGCGGGCGCCGCTGCAGCGGACGCCCAAGTGCGCCCGGTGCCGCAACCACGGCGTGCTGTCCTGGCTGAAGGGCCACAAGCGCTACTGCCGCTTCAAGGACTGCACCTGCGAGAAGTGCATCCTCATCATCGAGCGGCAGCGGGTGATGGCCGCGCAGGTGGCGCTGCGCCGGCAGCAGGCCAACGAGAGCCTGGAGAGCCTCCTCCCGGACTCGCTCCGAGCCCTCCCGGGGCCGCCGGGCGCCGCCGAGCCCCCCGCGCCCCCTCCGGGGCCGCCGCCCTGCGCCGGGCCGCCGCGGGCCCCCGCCGAGCTGGCCGCCGCCGCCGCCCTGCGCTGGGCCGCCGAGCCGCCCCCTGCGCTCCCGGGGCCGCTCCCCAAGGCAGGTGAGGCCGGGACGGGGTCGCGGTCGCGGTGCCCGGCTCGCCCCGGGGACGAGGGGACGGGGGGAGGCTGCTTTCCCCTCGCCCCGACGGGCGCCGTGGGGAGGGGAAGGTTGGAGGGGGGAAGCCCCGGCTGCCCCCTGCGCCCCGGCCGGGGCGGTGGGACACCCGTCGGGCGCAGGAAGGGCTGGGGATGTCCCGGTGTGGGTCCGGGGGCACCGTCGGGGGCAGCCGTGCCCTCGACGTGCCGCTCCTGGGCCGGTTTCTGCGAGGCGGCCGGGAGGGAGCCGGGCACCCACCCGCACGTCCATCGTTTTGCGGGTTTGTGCGAGTAGGCGCGGAGTATCGGAGCCGGGGTGCGATGGGGATTGAAGGGAGAGCTCCGGTTATCTCGGCGCCGGGCTCCCCTCCCGCTCTGTCCCGGCACGGCTCGGCCGCCCTCCGCCCCGCCTTGTCTCCTCGAGGGCAGCATCTCCTCCCGCCGTTCCCCCCGGACGGGAATTTGGGGTGTCCCGCTCCCTCCCCACGCCCCGGATTTCCTCCGGCAGCGCGGAGCCTCTCCGCACCGGTCCCTGCCCCGGCAAAACGCCGGGAAAAAAATCCGTCTTGGCTCCTTCCAGAAAGGGAAACAAATAAACTTCGCCAGCAGGATATAAATCTGGCGGATAGGAACGGTATTGACTTGTACGCCCAACTTTTCTCCCCCCTGATATATGAACGCCCCAGCTTAAAAGATTACTGTAATCACGGGAGGACAGTGTAAATCGAATCTGATAGCAATAACTTTTGGGGAAGGTCAGGCTCAAGTGAAATGTTACCAAGCAACAGGCATTTTGTTTGCAAAATACAATCAAAGCGTATTGATGAGAAATTCTTCCCTGCCAGCCAGTCAGCACTTTCTGCTAACAGCTTCACGGGCGAAAAAGCGGAGCAGGTCTCCATAAATCAAGCCCCGCGGTGAGCGGGGGGAGACGGGGCACAGGGCCCCCGAAAAAAACAGTGCGAGTGGCAGAGACCTCGCCCCCAGGCTCGGTTTCGGCTTTTGGGGATGTAGAAGATGGTGAGGCCAAACTAAAAATTTGTTTTACGAATAAAGGAAATGGCGAGGGAAAGGCAGAAAATTATCTCCTCGAGGGGTTCCCTGGTTCCCTTGGGGTCGCCCGCCGCCAGACACCGCTTAACCTGATAACCTGCTCGCTTCCAGCCAGCCCGAGAGCTGGGAGCACAGGGCAGGGCTTTCTTTCTCATTTCCTCCCCGCTACCTGTACTAAAATCGTGCTCAGACAGATGAGAGGACGTAATTATTTCCTCCCCTAGCCCACCCTGTCATTAGACCCCCAACATTAGTCTCCTGGAAGATGCCCCTGTACGGAGGAGCTTTTTCCCGGTGTGCTTTAGAATCAGACCCGTTTGTTTTATTCTTCCTGCCGGAATAGGTCCTTTCGGTGGGACAGTTGCGAAGTTCTGTTCTGTGCAAATGGAACACATGCTAGCTGCTCCTACTGCACCTGCCTGCCCTAACCTCCAAAAATTCCTTCCCCCGATGCTATACTCAATTACTTGCATCTCTCAAACGAGCGCGTGCTGCATTTCTCTGTTTTGGTAGCAGTCATCGAGGTGTGTAAGCAATTAACAAAATGCTGTATTGAGTCTTCTGCTAATTTCAGAGTAAGCGTCTTAATGTATCACAGTGACAAGCCTCCTGGGAAGTACATGAGATTGAAGAGAGGGAAGAAAGTCGGGAACGAAACTACTCTTGAACAAAAAAAGAAAACACATCACCCACCCAAAACCAATAAAAAACAAAACCAAAACAAACAAACAAAAAAAAAGACCAAAAAAATCCCAACCCCGAATCAGAAACCTCCCCTCTGCCTTAACTCATAAATTTTACAGGACCTTAGCTTTTGTGGCTTTCTGATATTTCGGGGGTCAGTCCACTCTAATAATAGAATAGAGAAAAGAGCAGACGTGTTTGCGCTCCAAGAAAATCTGTGTAGCAGAAAAGGCTGTCCTAACAATCAAAGAGCAAGGCTGTTTAAACAGAGTCAGCAGTGGGAATATCAAGGAAGCAAATTTGGATCCAAAGTATTAGACCAGGTTTTCCAGACAAGTTATTAACTCGAAGAGAACAGTTTCTCTCTCACACCCGTTTTACTTTACTTGGCCCTTTTACAATATTTGCCTCATGATTCTTAGTGCATAAATACTGAAGGAAAAATTGGTATATACATTGCCACAAATTTGTAGCAGCCTAGTTTATCAGTGTATATTTTACAGTGAATGCAAGCACAGTTCTCCAGCTGTACTGCTCTGAGGGTTTCATTTCGGCATCCCTGTAGATCTGGGTGTGTATCTGTATGTGTGTTTTCTGATGAATACTTTCCATCAGTTATCCTAATGAGAAGGCAATTCCCCTAGATTCCTCAGAGGTGGCAAGGTGAATACTTGAACGCAGGCAATTTGAAATAGATATTTATTATTATTATTATTTTAAACATAACTAAATGTCCTCTGAGGACAAGCTTTCTTTCTGTAAACCTCTAACATCCTCGCGTGAAGCGTAGTCGTGGTGCAAAAAACACTTTTGGCTAAGCTCAGTGACTGCGTATGCTAAAAACAAAATGAGTTCTTTTAACCTGAAAATACAGGTATTTGGGACTGATACCTGCACGCGACATTTCTACATTTCAGCACCACGGGAGGGCATCTAAAACGAACCTTCCCAGTCCGCTGGCTATTTGAGGATTGTTCTTTCAGCCAAGGCAAAATCTCACCTCCGGCAGGTCACGACTGTCGCCAGGAAACGGTTTCTGTCGTGCCGGGGGAGGCGGTGTCCGGGGCGGGGGGCACAGCCGGAGGCGTCCGGGCGCGGGTGATGCCGACAGCAAGAAACGCTGCCGGAGGGGAAATACAAACGGCAAACAACAGCAAAATCATCAATAATAATAATAATAATAATAACAACAATAATAATAATAAAGGACGCAACCCGCTCGTAACCCTCCCTGTGCTAATAACAGCGTTTTGCCCAAGTCGCCGAAATTCTGCGGGTTTCGCCCCTTGAGCTGAGGGGGGTTCTGCTGAGGGTCCCCGCTGTGTCCTGCCCCGCTGCTGTGGGGGGGCCTGGGCACGGACCGTGGGGGGCTGCTGGTGCTGCAGACACGGACTTCTGCAGGATGGAAGGTGTTTTCTATTATTATTATTTTTTTTTTTAGAACCTGAATAATTCTTTTAGCCAGTCCTCGTGAGGATACTCTTAAAGGTACTGAAAACCAATCAGACCGGAAATATCTTGAAAATAATCATTACTCAGAATGAGGGAGTATATTATCCCCGTTAGGCAGAGCTCGTCATACTCTGTTTTTAGCATATATTTGCTCCCCGGTGAGCGCTTGTTACCAGCCGATAGGGATGCTTCGGAAAAGCACGGTAGTACAGAAATGCGTTTACCTGCATGTGGTCCACTCGTTAATGCTGGGTACCGTAGTGCAATCTATTTATATGGAAATTAGGACCGTCGTCTCCCTTAAATGCCCCTCTATCTGGCGAGGCAGGGACAGAGGTAATTAGCTGTCCTCAAGCCTTCCCGGTAAGCCTTCGATGTATAAATTGCCCATTCATTCAGACGTGAGTTGTTCTTAACACCCCAGCTCAGGTAATAAACGTGTGGTAATGAACACGTGAAGGGATTAGGAGGCAAAGGTAGCGCGATCCTCCTGTTTTATTTTTATTTTTTCCAATAATGGAAAAGCTATCCCTAGGTCTTACCACCCCCTCAGACGGATAATGTTACCGGCTTGCTAGCGGATGTTTCTGGCATTTCTTTTTGGCTGTAGGGCAAGACTGACGCAGTGAGTGTATGAAGTGCACACGTACATTGCCTTCTTTATCATATGCCTGCATGAAGAGCTGCTGCCTCTCTGTTAACACTGGACAGAGGGTAACCTATTAAAACTTGTGTACCCACCGTAGGTTACCCACGTTTATAAAAGAGAAGGTGAGACTTTCAGAAGGGTGTCTGTCTTCCTCAGCACCACTCCCATGCTCATCCCCTGCAACCTGAGCTAGCAGCATCCCACAGCTCTCTAGGATGGCCCATGGCTCCTTCCTGGCACCAGCCATCCTCATGCAGAGAACCTCCCCTGGCCATACCGGCTGCCCACTGCCTCTGCCAAGAGCTCCTAATTTACTTCTGGCAGAGGAACGTGACTCCCCTTCTGGAGAGCACGGTGGCCTCTTGCCCAGCAGAGGTTCACTCAGACCCTGCCTCCTCTCTCAGCGTGCAAAGGTGGGTGAATTGCACCAGTAATGTCCTGTCCATTCCTGGGGTGAGAGGAAGGCAGGACTGGGGTGGTGGGCAGTGAGGTTGACCCACTGGCATCCCTTTAACTGACCTGCTTTCCTTCTCAGCCTGGCAGGGGTGGTCACGAGTACATTTTGGAAACCTTTGCTTACTTCATACAGCTTCTGTATCTAGTCGGGCTGATGACCATGGGCTTAGGAAACCAAGCAAGTGCTTGTATTGGTTTCTGCAGTTAATATTTCACATAAAGGTGTTCAAAAGCACTGCCCTGTAAACAAGTTAAGGCAGTTCCTGTCGGTGTCAGCTCTCACAGTGTCGCTTTCCCCAGATATTGATGTTTGTAAGGGAGATTGGCACTGCACTATATGAGGGAGGGCAGCAGAACAGCATCCTTGGAAAATGTCCATGAATATTCTCAAGCAAATACATTGCCCTCTTTGTTCATAAGCTGTGAAAGCTGTCAATCCTTCTTATTATTTTATTCTTTCTGACTAGTGGTTTTATTTCAAAGGTTTCCATACTCTGGCCAGGCTTTACCAAAGTGACCAGAGACTTGGAGTATCTCCATTTTTGAGTGTCCTTCTGGTAAAAGCGTGAACAAGGGGCTTGCTTTCAGCCCCGTACTCAGCTCTTGCCCTTAGTTTTGAACACAAAAAACAAGGAACCTGAAACAAATGCTGCGGCGGGTTGTTTATTGTCCATCCTTGGCAGTATTTAAAACTCAGCTGAGCAGGAACCCAGGGAACCTGCTCTATGTTTTGGGTGAGTCCTACTTTGAACAGGAGGTTGGACCAGATGCTTTCCAGAGGTTCTTTCCAAAAAAAAAATTTTTTAAAGTTTTGTGCTCTGATGGTTCAAGGCATCAGCTGTGCTCAGGTTTGGAAGAAAAACCTGTGGTTCTTGCTGGGGAAGGAACTAGCTTCTGCAGAAACAGAACTGGAATACACTGATTTATTTGAACAGTTCTTTAACCTTGAGCTACTAGACATGATGTAGTGGTTCCACCAATACTGTTGGACTTGCAGAGGGAATTCTCTTCTCCCAAGTGCCCCCTGAATAATGTCAACTCCCAGCCAGTGAGACTGTGCAAGTGAAGAATTATGATGTGAAAGTGCTGAAGTTCTTCTAAGAAAGCTTTCATTTGGGTGGCGTGTTGCTCTCTGGTAACCAGTGAGGGAGGATTGGTATAGCATATTTGATGAAGCACAAAAATGACAACTGCTTTTCTTGTGTGTGTGGAAGAATGAGACAGATACCTATCAGGAAACATAAAATGCCTAGACCATGTCCAATAACTTTTCTGCAGTTTTGTTCTCATGAGATATTGCAAAGACAACCTAACTTTAGCAGAATCTCTGTGATTTTTTTTTTTCTTCCCTAGGATCTTGCTCTGTTCCCTTTAGGAAGAACGTATTCTCCAAAGACAATAATGACCATAAAAGCTTTTAGCCTCAGCTTTTCTGTTAACTTCTCTGCCTTCCTTTGCAGACATGAATGAGGAGCGGTTGGGTGATGCCAGTGGAGCAGACAATGCTGAGACCTACAGTGACAAAGACACAGACCAAAGGAGTTCCCCAGACATGACTAAAGCCAAAAGTTGCTTCACCCCTGAAAGCCCTGAAATTGTTTCAGTGGATGAGGTTGGTTATGCAGTCCAGAAAAATGGTGGTAGCACAGAGAGCCGTCCAGACAGCCCCAAGTACCATGCAGAGCAGAACCACCTCTTGATAGAAGGTCCCTCTGGGACAGTTTCATTACCTTTCAGCTTGAAAGCCAATAGACCTCCACTTGAAGTGTTGAAAAAGATCTTCCCTAACCAAAAGCCCACTGTACTGGAGCTGATCCTGAAGGGATGTGGTGGTGACCTGGTGAGTGCAGTTGAGGTTCTCCTGTCCAGTAGGTCTTCAGTGGCCAGCGGAGAGAGAACTTCTGCAGAATCAGATGGTCTTGTTTTGCCTTCCAATGGGCACATTTTTGAACACACACTGAGTTCATACCCTATTTCCTCTTCCAAGTGGTCTGTGGGCTCAGCCTTTAGAGTTCCTGACACACTGCGGTTCTCTGCTGATTCCAGCAATGTTGTGCCAAATCCTCTGGCCGTACCTTTGCAGCACCCTTTCCCTCAGCCACCACGCTACCCGCTGATGCTGAGGAACACTTTGGCAAGAAACCAGTCTAGTCCTTTCCTGCCGAATGATGTCACCTTGTGGAACACCATGACGCTGCAGCAGCAGTACCAGCTGCGGTCTCAGTACGTCAGTCCTTTCTCTAGCAACTCGGCCAGTGTTTTCCGAAGCTCTCCTGTCCTTCCTTCTCGCTCATCAGAAGATCCTCGGATCCCAATCCCTGATGACGGATGTCCTATTGTGTCTAAGCAACCTATCTACACAGAAGATGAGTATGACGAAAGGTCTGATTCTTCAGACTCGAGAATACTCAACACATCTTCTTAGACTGACATTTGATGTGTGATAACTGAGTGATATTTGCAGTGCAGCTGAACTACTGGGCCCGAAGAGGAGAGATGTATACTCTATGAAACCCTTGCAATTGTATTAGAAAGTGACTTTGCTTGGTATTGTACTATAGCAATAAAGACATAACTTATTTAATTTCTTGCACTTCACTGGATAATGCCAAATAGCAATACTCTGGCTTTTGCGCTGAGTGTGTACTACAAAGGAAGACTTTATGGCCATCAGTTACGGGACTCTGGAAGATTCGTAACAGAGACAGAAGCTCAAGGTCTACTTTGTTCCTTAACTCAGACAACTGGGGATATTTAACTAGAATACTTGAATGCTGTTTTATAAGAGAGAACTCCTCAGGACATAAGAAATCAAACAAAAGTAGTTCAATTGCAAATGGACTAGAACAAGGACCAGTCATCATCTTTGCATTGAAAGAAAAGGCTGAAGAAAGAATTATGCACATGAAACTAGCATGAACTGCTTCTGTGCTGTTTGAGCTTGGACATTTTTTAGAGAAATAATCTTAAGAGTTATTCTTTTCCCATGGCTAGGTTGAAACGTGTAATGTCAGTGTAAAACCAATTACAGCTGTGAATTGCATGAAGTGTATTGTGAAATGAACACAAGATTAAACATTGTCAGGTTAATGTAGCATGCTAAGGACTCTAGAAAAATAAACTAAGATGATGATCTTGGTTTATGTCATTTATATTGGGCAAATGACATTTCTGAGGATAGAGAGATGATTAATCCTCAGCTGGGGTTAAAATGTCTTGCTCCAGCAACTGCAGTCAAGGGAAGCCTGTTTTTCCCAGTCCAGGTTCTGCTCCCTGTCCTGTAGCTTGCAACTGAGATTAGGCAAATATTATCATCAAGGAAGCTGGGCTCTCTTGGATGTGTGCTACAGACTCTTCCAAGTTCAGCTGAGTAAAGCAGAACTTGCTACAGTCACAACAATCAGAGAAAAAAAAAAAAAAAAAAAAAAAAAAGGCTCTCCCAAAGTTTCAGAAGCATCTTTTTTTCTTATACTATAGAAGTAGAAAAAAAGAAATAGGATGTAATAGCAGGCCTTTCCTTGAAACAATGTTGAGTTAATGGCAGCTTTCCTGCATCTGGAAAAGTGATGACTTGAACATTTTATTGCATGTTTGCATGCATTGATTCCACTGCTTATCTTACATGTGTCAGAGTAACACTAGGAATTGCTTCTGATGATGAATGCCACTAAATTCATTGTCCACTTAGAAGTTTGTTAAGGTTTTAGTGCCATTTTTTTTCAACCATTCACAAGTGACCACATCTGCTTGACTGCTGACGTTTCCAAAACATGACTCTCAGTGCGGATGAAATGACTGGCAGGCCTGTCAGGTACATAGGTTAGACCTACCCCTCAAAACCAGTTGAGGTTGCCCTGAAGAGGGGCTCTAAAGCAGATGGGCTTTAAGAGTGTACTATATATCAGGTGTGTTATCTTCTGTCATTGCTAATATGAGTGCCCATATTCTTATTTGGCATTTCATATTCTGTAATGTTTGTGTACCCAGTGAATCTTGCATTTTATGATATTGAACAAGCACAAAAAGAAGGAGAATAAAATAAATGATGATTTTATTTTCCTTGGGGGATTAATGATAAATGATCAGAAAGATACTTTTTCTTTCATAATTTTCCAACCTGTTCAATCAACGTGTAGCAATTCGCAGATATATGCTAGAGAGCAAAGACATAAAGGTGGGGGGAGGGAGGAAAGAAAATAAACAGCTTCCCTTATGAAAATGGAAAAAACATCTATAATTTTCATAAATGCAAAATTACAGCTTTGTACTGACAGATTTGCCTGTATTCACATGTCACTTGTAAACAAATTCATCTTCAAGCCACTCCAGACAGAAAAGTAATAGATAAAATAGGCTTGATCTTGCAAACAGAAAGGGATGAGGTAGTGAAAAACTGTGCTCCAACATCACAGAGAAATTAGGTATGAAAAGCAAGATGAGAACACACAGGTCCAGGAGCTCTGGTTTTGAGCTCATGCTCCAAACAGATTTCCTTCCAGAAGAGATCTTTGTCTAGGCATCCCTGCAGGTTGAAAGAATTCTGTTTTGTTTGTTTGCTTGTCTTTTTTTTTTTTTTTTTTCCTGTTTTTGTTTTTGTTTGCTACAGAGAGTGAATAGAGGGTGAATCTTCTCCAGCAGAAAGACTAAACACTGATGACAATGACAGCTCATAGTGATTTTACACACTATGGCCAGTGGATTTGCAGTGAGCAGAAATTTGACGTCTTGGAATTGGGACATATCTTTCAAAGATAGGTGACCTTTGGCTAAATTGGGGTAAACTGATCTTACTGTAAACACTTTTGGTGAAAAATGCAGGGTCAGTAGCGTGGTTTTTTAATTTGATCTCTTTTATTACACTGTTCTCTAAAAAAAAGAAAAAAAAACACCATAAACTAACAAAAAACAAATGCCCCCCACCCCCCTTTTTTAGGCATTATAAAATATCTTTTTACTGAATTCACAATTCCCTTTTTTAAATAAAAACAAAACCTAAATATGTTAAAAAAAAAAAAGCACTTTTTTGAAGTTGAAAAAGAGCATTTGTTTGACCACAAACAACTTCTGCAGTATTTCGGCCATCTACAAACATTAAACAAACTCCTAAACAAACAACTAAAAAAGATCAGATTGACCAGAAAAGATACCTCTGAAAAAAAAAAAAAAAAAAAAAAAAAAACTGGAAAAAAAAAAAAACTGAAAAAAAAAGACTTTATTCACCCAGCTGAGCTTCCAGGCTGGCACAAGTATTATTCTCCCATCCGCCATGCAGCGAGGACCCGGGTCTTTGCCTGTGGAAAATGCCCACTGGCCCGGGCATCACTCACACACGCATCTTTTTTTCCCTTGCCTCAGCAGACCTTGCTGAAAAGGCCCCTGAATGTCCCAGGCCGTGCTCTTCCCGGCGCTGGTGACATCCCTGTGTCACCGCCGCCTCCTTTCCCACCGCCGAGACCGGTGCCGCAGGTGCGGCGCCCGAGCCCCGCGTTTTCTGGCTCCATCTCATGGCAGGAAAAGGTATTTCCGAGTCGGTGCAAACGCTTCGTACCGCTGAAAGGAGCCGCTTTGGTGGAGAGGAAGAGTGAAGCTGGAGGTACTGCTCGAGCACTGAGAGACCACAGAGAAAAGAATGAATTTAAGCGTTCAAGAAAGGTAGCTGGAGCCTGGCCAGGTCTCTGCTGGACCCTAAAGGGGTCCAGGGGTCTTTATTATTATTATTATTTTTATTTGTATTTGCATTTTTTGTGTGTGGTGCCAGAACAGTGGTGGCTTGCCTGGAGCAAGAGAACCTCAACCCTTCCCACTGCATGGGTCCCGCTCCTGGGATACATGATGTGGCCGAGCAGGTGCCCTGGTGCCTCTGCAGGGTGCCCCAGGGCTGATTTTTCTCCTGTTGGGGCAGTAATTTCACTGATCATCATGCACGTGTACATATAAACGGGGATTGGCACAGGAAGCCTCCTCTGCCTGCTGCTCTGTTTGCAATCAGCAGTGGTGTGGGGCCACCAAAAGAGGAGCAGAGCACTGCTCTCTGCAGAGGCTGACGGCGCTCTGCTTGTTCCCTGCTAGCTGACCTCTAGCTGTGACAAGGTGGATAAAAACAGTGATGGAGCAAACAGCAACAATCATAATTTCTCCCTCAGAGGAGTGCTGTGGAGAGCCCTAACGCGATGCTTACGTTCTCCGGGGGCTCACGTACCCATGGAGGTGGGTGGGGGTGAGCATCGTGCAGGGGGCTGTCCTGCTCCAGCTTCCCTTCTGCCATGCTTTGCTGCTGTTTGTCCTGCTCCCCACCAGGGTCCCCGACTTGGCTCCTTCGGGGCCTGAAGGGCCACCTCCACAACATTTGTTGGATGCTTGGTGAACAGGCTTACCTCACATTTGTGCTGACACATTTGAAAAATGACTTTGATTCTCTCAGTATACTGTTTCAGTGATTCATTCTTTATGTGCATTTACTCAGCGGACGTGAGTGGGGAAATAAGATTGATGCTAAATTTATATGTTAATTTTAATATTGAAGCTATCCTGTATTTGAAGAATAAGATCAATTCTTCAATTTCATTTCTTACGTGATATTGCATATTGTCATTACTGGAAAATAAAATTATTTCTGAATGCACACTATCCAAACTTCAATTTTAGTGGACATATAACTCTGAAGCATCATTCTTCTCCCTTCCCTATAACCAACTAACTTAATACAGTATTTTAACATTCCCACACTAGTCTGCCTCTGGAAGATAACAAAAATAAGTCTTTTCTCCCTAAACATGTTTCATTAATGTGCTGCCTGCAGATTTCTGCACTGTCACAGGCAGATTTCCAGCATGACTCAGCAATTCCCACTGGGCTGTGGCATGTGTGCTACAACAGAAACCTCGGTATTGAGAGTTGCATCCCTTACTGGTGGCTAATTACATTCATTTTTAGAGTAACAGAGTGCTGGAGAGTGATAACCACATCTACACTCCAAACATGCCTGCATACTGTACGAATCCTGACACTAAGTGGAGGACCAAACTCTTAAAACAGTACCAGAAAGCAGATCCTGTAGAGAATGGATACAGAACATCACATGCACAAAAGGATTTGGCTCCTACAGAGAGAGGTGTACTTTGAAGAGTTCTGCTGCCAGAGGGCAGGTCCTCCTGAAGCTGCAACAGAAATATATATATATATATATATATATATATATATATATATATATATATATATATATACAGCATTTTTGGGAACTTGGTTTGCTTTTTTTTTTTTTTTTTTTTTTTTTTTTCCCTTCAGAAGCTCTGCAGGAAATTAAGATAAGGTGTGCATAACAGGAATTGTCACAAGCTTATATCCCTGCTCTGCTCACTGACCTGATGAAGATCTCATAGGTCAGTTTAAATTTCAGATGTCTCTTTTCCTCTCCATGAGACAGACAACTGCTGCAAGGATTTAATGGCTTTTTACCTGAGGATCCTTAAGTGCTCTATAAAAATTTAAGCACTATGTAAATATGAGAGCACAGCATAATATTTACCAGAACACGTAGTGTAAGATTTGGCTTTGATTATTTTTTTTTTCTCTCTCTCAGTGAAAACTGGGAATTACTTTAGCTTTTCAAAAGCTGAACACTGCTTGCAAGCAGCAAGAGCACCTCCCCTGAAAGGCTTAGGTCAGGGTAATCCTGAGACATCAGCCACAGTCATACAATGACAAAGTCATTGTGAGTCCTAACAGTAAACGCCCTTTAGGTTCTTTTCACCTGCCTTCATACTTCTGAGCCTGTAGACTTCACATGTTCCAATTCTTTCCTCTGGGATACCCAGATAAATGGAGAAAAGCTGTATTTTAGACAAAACTGTACAATTTCCCTCACTTCTTTTCTCTAAAAGAACTGAGTCAGAAGAAAAAAAAAAAAAAAAAGAGGAAAAGTAAGTGAGCAGAAGCCAGCATGTCACGAAGAAGTCCTGTCTTTATTCTAAGCCTCTGGGTCCTGACCTGAGCTGCTCAGGGAGGTCGGCAGGCTTGAGGAGGGCCACCCTCCTCATATCCCTCCTGGGTGGGTGAGCAGGCAGGGCAGGGTTCTTGTAGCTAGCATTTCACCCTGGAACTGCAGTCCCCTGCCCATGGGCAAGTGTCACCGTGGGAAGACGGTGGCAGCAGCGTGATGACTAAGGCAGCCACAATAACTAATGTAAAAAGGCCCTCTCCTGCACCACTGTATGCAGAGGAACTGAAAAACCCCTTTCAAGGAACATCTTCGTTAGGAAACTTGTTCTGCTGCCTTGCCCGCATGTTGCTGACATTCCTTTTTGCCACAGTGAGTATAAACAGGAATGGGCAAGATTAAACTCCACATATACAAAGAAATACAAAAGAGGCACACTGAAGTAAAAAGAAATAAAAAGAGATGTAATAATTACTTGTTACTTGTCCAGTGCAGAGTTTTTTTTTGTCATTTAGAAGGGCTACATGGCAGATGCAACAAGGGATGCTATCCCAATACGGCATTATGCCTGAGAGGATACTGAAGTAAAATTTTGGGTTCTTATTCTCACTCACTAACAGCAGTCTCATGGAAAATACTTCAAGCTGTTCACATGGCAAAACAAGTATCTTGTTTTGGGAGCAGCAACCAGCAGTTTCTCACCTTGAACCTGACCTCCAAGCAAAGCAAGGGCAGTGCTTCATGTCTGGTACAGCTACATGTAATTGAAAAGCAACACTGTCTCAAAATGGACAGTTCATGAGCTATATAAAATTATTCTACATGGCACCAAATAATTTCTGGGAAACTTTAACACCCTTTATAGATTTAACTCGACTCATACCTCTTCCATTTTAAACTATGTGGCTTAGTCACTAGTACACTTATTGTCAGCTGTATGTAAGATTCCAGTTTTGTCCTCATTTCTCTGCAATTTCTATTTTTATAAAAATTTGCAAGGATGTAAAGAAGAGGAACATTTGGCCATATGTTTTTTATTGCTTTTACCTTCTTGGCCAAATTATTCATAATCAACATTGAGAATTTTGAAAGGACAGTCTGGAATAGTTTTATTATTATTATTATTATTATTATTATTATTATTATTATTATTATTATTATTATTATTATTATTATTATTATTATTATTATTATTATTATTATTATTATTATTATTATTCTGAGGGAGTGAGATGGGAGTTTATTCTGAGTTTTTGTCGAAAACACAAATACTCCTTGGGCAATATTTCTGCTCCTTGGGCAATATTTCTGAGTGTCCAATGGGAGAAGGGTGTTCCCATGCATACCTCCTTCTGCTATTCTCCCCTGTTTTAAAGCAGAATAGCTATCAGTCAGTGCAACCCCTGTGAGCAAATGGGAATTAGGCTAGGGCTGGGGCTGATTTGCAAAACTGTGGTACAACTGCTCATAAGGAGTGAGGGAGGGGACAAATTTTTACCATCGGTAGCTTCTGGGGAGATGTGCTTCCCACGGCCCAAGCCTGTGTTTTCAGAGCAAAAGTCAGCAGAAGTCAGGAGGTGAGGTGGGCTAACCTCGCTGCCTGGCTGTTCCCATTCCTTGCCTCTGGAAAGCTCACCACATGAGCTTTTAGTAGGCTCATGTGATGTAAGGGTATGGAAAGCTATGACTAATTCCCCGGATGATTGGTGTATGTTTAACATCCAAAATCTGAAGGAAACATTCTGCTTATTGAATTATGATCTGGCATTCACCCATTGCCTGATTTGGCCATCACTGCTGGCTGCTGTTTTAACAGATTTTTGCTTTTTCTGCTGTTGGTCTGGCAAGAGGAGAAATAACTGTGGTTGTAGGTGTGGTGAAAGGCCACACAATCACCACCACCCCGCTCATGGTGGTGGCGCTCTGACTCCACACCCCTTTACAGCACTGCTCTTCCAGTTGGTTACACATCCTGAGGCCTGAAGGCACCGGCCAGCAACCAGTTACAGTGACCTGCTCTTAATTCAATTGCAACTGATTAAAATTAGTGCCTGAAGGTAATTTGCCTGCTTTATTTTGTTTTGTTTTGTTTGTTTCACCAGCAGTCCCTCCCCCCCCCCAAAAAAGAAAACAACACACAAACAACCCAAAACCAAAAACCAAAACACTGATGCCGAAAAACTGGTTTGTGACCTCAGTCCTTCAGCTCAAGTCTCCCTCCTCCTCTTTCAGCTGGCAAAGCACAAGTTCAGCTGAAAATGAACTGTGTGTACAAGACATTTGAGAGCTCCTTGGGAAACGGGCTGTGCGCCTTCCAAATGTCTGGAATTGCAACCGTCTTTGAGTGCATCCCTGAGAAGAGCTTAGAGGAGATGGAGTCGGTCTCAAACAACTGCAACATGCGTTGTACAAGCACACGTCTAAACAAACGCTGTCTCGCACGGCTTGACCGGGACACCACAGGCGCGCCCCTGTCTCGCAGGATTTCGACAGGCTCCGGGCGTTATTTAGGAGCGGAGGAGCGATGTTTTGGGCCAGAAGGGCACCAAACGCAGGGCGACTTGGTGCCCTGGGCTCCTCGGCTCCGGGCTCGTTGCGTTTAGCCGATGGCCCCACCTAGTGTCGCTGCGCTGGCAGCACGGCCCCCCTCCTCCCCCCCGGTGCCTCCGGACACCCTTCCCTCGACGTCACGTCCCCCCCCCGTATGACGTCATAACAATGATGTCACAGCACAGGGGGACCCACCCTGCCCTTTCCTAACCCTGGGGCCGGACGCGGCGCCCGCTTTGCCCGGCAGTTCGAGGAACGCGGGGGACACCATCGCCTCCCCAAATCTGTCCCTGGTCCCGTGTTTTTGCAGACCTGAGGGCAGCTCCACAGGATCACAAGCACAGGGGAGAGGAAAATAGATAGCCCCTGCAACAGCTCTGAAAATCAATAAACAGGGATGGCAGCATCAGGCTCTGCTGATTGAAAGCGACTGGTGCTGTGAACTCCTGGAAGAAGCACTTCGTAACACCGAGCTGCCAAATGTTGCTCATGGTTTCACTTCTGGCGAGATTTACTGTGTGGACTGATAGAAAATGCATTACAGTAGTTTAAGGCATGGGTGCTGACTGCCAGGTCCTCTGTCAAAAGAAAAGCAAGTCTTTTGGCAAAACATTAAATAAAACTGAGCTGTTCTCCAGTAGCAATCCAGAAAGACATTTGGATTATACACTGTCTACATAATTTGTAAGCAAATACCCAAACTATCAAAAGGGAAGATAATATCTTTGCCATCTTTTTTCTTTTTCTTCTTCTTATTTATTTATTTTTTATTTTTTTCTTTCCCCTAAAAGCATGAACTGACTAGCATTATCTTCATAATTTCCAGATCACTGTATCTGAGCCTCCTGAGAAGTCTCCTCTGTGCTTTGGGTCTGGCAACCAACTATTCTGCTATCAAAGATCCTGGAGACCTAATGGTGGCCATCATCAGATGGTGAAGACGTTACATGTCATTTCCAACCTTTGCTCCCACCTAGCCCCATCAAGATGCTGTTCAGATGGGGAGCACATGCTTTGAAACTGGAACAGCACAAAAGAAGTCCATTCCTTCCTGCCATGGCCATGTGCTAAAGATAGCTTATATGTCCAGCATTGGATGTAAGTCTCTGGTAAGAACGTACACCATCAGGAGTCTAGGGAGCTTTGAGGCACTTCAGGAGGTTAACTGCTTTCACCCATCTTTTCAGTGGGTATCATCAGAAGATAAGAGGAGATCTCAGCTGAATCTCAGCTGGGTGTTTCACTGTTAAGTGCTGGTTCACCATCAGGGGCTGCAATGATGCTTTCTTATGCCTAATAACATAATAGCACATTTGAATGAACACAACTAACAGAGAAGAATGTAGGTCAAGAGCTTAAGTACAGGATGAATTTTCCCTGTCATTTGTGCTGGGAGTGATTTATCATTTATCTTGTGATATTCTTGAGGGACAGTAATCTGGTAGAGAAGAGGTATTTTTAGTCCTTTGAAAACTTTCCTGTCATGCCTTGAAGTAGCCCGTATCTGTGCCTAAGTTTATGTCCAGTATAGTCATTTATTTGACTAAGGTGATGGAGGAATTTGCAATCAGCCAATGCCAATTCCCTGCCCAGAAGAAGCTAGCTGGCTGGCTTTCTTCTTAAAGAGGGACATAGGAAGTTTGATGCGGTCCTTGCAAAAAGATGACCTGGACCTTTATTCTTCAGTGTACTAATTAAATCAATCTTGTACTTTTTTTTTTTTTTTTTTTTTTTTTTTTTTTTCTTGCCGCACTCCATTTGCCTTCATCTTGCTTAACCTTACCAAAATTGTTATGTAAACTTATATAGCGTAACATGAGGCTGGTACTGTTCAGGTGGTTATCCGGGAGGCCATTTTGACAGGTAGAGGTCAAAAAAGATGTTATCCTATGCTACCACATTTCAGTTACTATAAGGAACTTTTTATTAGTGTAGGTCAGCTTCAACAGTGCATATTAAAAGACTTCCTTAATCCTGGCTGGGATCGACAGCATCACCACAATGGTGATATTGATGATGATGATTATGATGAAGGGAAGCCAAGGGCTGAGTCAGGATTTACATGATTAGGATTTTCCTTCACCACAAGGGACCCCTGTACCCTCTGCTTCCACTGGCAGAAGAACTGGAGGCAGGAGAAAATCAAGTCTGTGGGTGTGATCCTTGGGTTCACTTTCCATTAATGAAATGAAGCAAAGCAAACGACAGATACAAACTGCACAGCCTTGGAGGTTTTGCATATGAAACAGTGTTATCTGCTCTCTGGAGGTACTGGCAGGTTTTACATGGAGACTGTGGGTTTGGTGTCACATTTGATGTGAGAGCCAGACTGTCTTAGTGTATTTTGATTATATTCTATATGAGGTTTCAAGTTCTTCAAGAAACAAGATCCCTATTTCTCATTTTCTGATGTCATCTTTACTCATTAACATACTAATTGCTGCTTACTAACCTTACCAGGTATGTGACCTCAAAATCTGGAGGTAGATTTTAAACAGATCTTCAAATACCTATATATGGACTTCTCAGAGTATTGGGACATTTTCAACGTATGTCTCTTTCACTGTTAACAGGACAATTAGCTCAAAACTGAACACAATCTGATTATTAACATCACTATCTCGCACACGCACCCACAACCATTAACAATGGCCTTGGAAGACAGCTTCATCGGGAACTACCAAAGTCACCAAACTCCATCTAGTGGGAGAAAATCAGAAAGAAGCAAAAGTGTCCACTTGTGTATGCATGCATTGTAGACATGCATAAGGCATGCACATACACACACTCACAATTTGGCCTTTAACTCCTCTTTCACAGAAAATAAAAGGTGTCAAAGATGTTTTGTTTATCTATTTGACTATGAAAAGCCCCTTCTCCTGTCCCCCACATCCCCATTAGCTATTAGCTGATGTCAGAGATGTCTGGTCTGTTATATACATGAGTGATGTGTATGCCCTCTTACCAGAGTGCTCTCTGGTAAGCTCTAGTGCTCTCTCTCTCTCTCTTTTTTTTTTTTTTTTTTTTTTTTTATAATTATTATCTTGAACTCTCTTGGTTTCAGTTGATGCTAGATTATTTCAGTGCATTCTATCAAGGGATGAATTGTCAATCAGTCTAGAAAGCAAAGCTAATACAGAATGCATAAGTTTGTTTGAAATTTTCAAATGACAAACATTTTGTAGTCAAAACAAAGTGTCTTCATTGATGCTGAGTGAATCTAGTGAAATTAAGATTTTCCTAGGGTATTTTTCTCTTGATGTCAAAATGTCCATATTACAACCTGCCTGTGATGTTGCCCTTTTAGTGGGCACAGTGTCTAGAAATCCATCCTTTTTGCCTTAAAAATGTCTTGACTGCACGGTTCTTTGGGACTAGCTAAGGTTTTAGGTATGGAAGCAAAAGAGTGGTAGTGTGGGTTTGACTTGCTTGTGGGATGTTTCTTAGCTTGTGAAAAGCTGCTTTTCTGTTTTCTTTACTACATATAGCCAAGGTGTCTGCTTAAAAGAGCCTACCTTCCTGCTTGCTATTTCTGATTGTATAGCCAAATAGATGAATATGTAACAGCCAGTCACACCCCATATCTAAATTCACCTTCAGGGACAGACATATACATTAGTTAATGCAAGTTGTATAAACTTGGCTTTGGCACTATTGGTATTGGCTATGGACTTTTGATGGTTGGGTTTGAATATCATGCCGAAAGTCTTGGATGCACAGGAACAAAAGCAGCTGTTACCCAGAACATTAGAATATATTGAGGAATGTGAGTTTAGGTGTATGCAGTGGATGCCACAAGTGTCAGCACCAGCAAGCCAGGTTCTGAGAAAATCCCAGTAGAAGAAGACAAGTAGTTACAAGGATGGGCCAAAGCTGTCAGGGCAGGAACAGCTAGGAGATGGCCTGGACTCTCCGTGATTCTTTTTTCCCAGCACAGGTTACAACATTTAATGGAGTGTAAAGAAAAGCCATGGCATTCAGTTTTGTGTGTTACTTCTAAAAGTTTTCATGTCTGGAGCAAATGTGGGGATGGGCCTGTCAGGAGGCCTTGAGCTGAGGAGCTGGGGTCACCAGTGCTTCTTGTAAGTCTGTCTTCAGCTAGTCCCTCCATTCCAAGAGCACAGGAATTTCCACTTGTCACCCCTCTTCTTTTGATTCCTGTTGTAACTCTAGGTATTGGAAGAACAGGACTCATTCTGTTCACTTATTACCTTTATTACAGGAAGAGTACACAACAACATCTTCCTCCCTGTCTCCCTCCCTTCCCCAAAGCAACTCATGTCATGAATTTTGGCAAATTGTTAGTATTGGACAAGATAGTGTTAATGCCAAATTTAGCTGGTCTTATTTGCTCCGGCTCATGTGCTTTCTGTTCAGGACAAAGGCAGTGCAGGATGCTCATGGTGGTTTACTCTGGCCTTATTTTAAGGCACTGTTGAACCTCTTTTTCTGTGGAGATATTCAAGACACCATTAATTTGGAAGACAGTTTCAGTGGAGAAGTTGGTTTCCCATTTCTAGCCTGAAAGAATGATAAGCAAGGCAAGCAGCCTAAGTGCTGTTTCTGCTTAGAAAAGAAATGTGCCTTGCTCTGGCATGTTTTGAGTTTGAAAAAGATCTACATTTTACAGAGTGATTGTATTGTTTTATGTTTACCTCATTCTCAGGTCTTTGGCTGACCCAGAGACCCATCAAACCTACATTTAATAAAACAGTGTTGCATTACCGTGAAGTGAGTTCACCATGTAACACTTTTTGCTGGTGTACATAAAATGAAGACTAAAGCAAGGACAGTAATACTTTGGACGTAGCCTCAAGTGAATTTCCTTATGGACTCCACTGCTGAGTGTGGTGTTTTCTGATATTCCCATTAACAATAAATTTTTTTGAACACATCCTCTTTCTCATTCAGTAGTGATATTACACTAAGGTACAACACGGAGAGAAGTGTATGTTACCAAAACCCATTCCTTGACATGAGCTTCAGTAGGTTAACATTGTTGTAGGAGGTTTGTCGGGAAATCTAGTACAGATTATTTTACCACAAAATGCTTTTCTCAAGATTTTCCTCTATGCTGCATAAACTATTGATGTTCACACAAAATAAATCCTCTCACCTGTAAGTAAAATTCTTTCTTTATGAAAGGTGGCCTGTTTTCAAACTATCTTTCCTCTGCTCTGATTTCTGACTCTGTCACTTCCCTATAATAAAGCTTCTTCTTTACAATGCTTAAGGTACCTTACAAGGATAATGCTGTGTTTACGACTGAGCACAATTTGCAGTGGTAAAAGATCTGATTCTTTGTCATGGGGAACTGAAAATAAAACACTGGAAAATGTAATAAACAGATGTTCTGCCTTCCATAGGAGTTCCCAGTTTCTTCAGTATCTATATCCCAGAACTGTCCCTTTCTTCCCGTGATCAAGGCTTCAAGGCTTTTTTATTTTATTTTATTTATTTATTTATTTATTTTTATTAGAGATGTGCCAAGCCATAAAGACCATTTCAGCCTCTTTAGCTGTGTCTGTTACCTTTACATGGGAGAAGCAGGAAATGACTTCAGAGCACAGCATTCTGCAAAGGATTATGAGTGGACTTGCCTGCTTGTATTTTGGCATTGCTTGGAGGCTGCTGTCAGGTTTTAGGACTGCAGTATGCAAGGTTCAATACAAAACGCAAGCTTGGAAGCTTGCACTGCTAACATCACAGAGCCAAAGGATCTGCCTACAAAAAGGTCTTTGCCTAAGAGAAGACTGCAAGAAGCAACTATCGTACCCCTGATTCTTGCCTGATGTGCCAAGAGGTGGCAAAATGATCTGCAGCACCAAAGTGCCTTGCCACATGCTGATATGATTTCTCTATAGTGATAAAAAAAAAAAAGGTCATTCATACCAGCATACCTGGCTTGTTCTGGGTGTGTTGTTTGTGGTGTTTCAGATGTTGACATGGTCTGACAGCAGAAAGGTAGACATCCTATCATGACATGCTGTATATTGTAGGACCTGACATAGTCCTAAAAAATATCCTTCTAGATAACATTTTTTTTGATTATTTCAGATTGCCTGTCTCAGCTTTCTAGTTGCAGAAAGCACCACTGTTAATGGTGTTTTTATTCACTAAAAAATGAATAAACTCAAGGCAGTCCTTAGAGTATGATTGTAGTCAAAAGACTGTGAAATTAATTTATTGAAAATATTTTTGCTCCCAGAAAGTCACAGAGTGTCCATGTTCAGCTTTCAAGTTAGAATAGCATTTCTTTTTGATTGCAAGTATGGCAAAATCAGTGCAGTGTGTGAAAATCCATAGAGCATGCCTGTTTCATGTAGCAATTGAGAATACGCTTGACTTGGTTGAAACAGTAGCTTTCAGGAAACAGGAGGCTTTCCTTCTGCAGGTACTTTCAGTAAACTGAACACAGTACAAAATGTCAATAAGAACAGGAAGACATACATGGACAAATCCAGTTCAGATATGCATATTTGACCCAAATGGTCTCAGTCAAATTACACAGGCATAACTCAATATAAAAATATGGTCCACAGAGTGCAAATAATTCAATGACTATCTGGAACTGGTTTTGTTGCTTCTTTGCTTATTGTAACCATCCACTTGCATTCATATTTCTTGGATTTGCTACACATATACTTGGACACAAGGCCAACTTGTGTCATTATAATTACATCAACTGCTACTGTTGGCATGCTTGGCTGCACAAACCATTTGTATCTGTAGCTACCATAGGTTCTGCTGAAAACTAAACAAGAGGAATATCAGGCCAGCATCAGGCCCCTGGCTCTGCCAAGTCCTGCTCTGCTAATTATTAATTCCTAACAGCTATAATTGGAATGCTAAATGATAATCCTATGCATACATTCAGGACACAGAAACACTGTGGGATGTTTGCCAAAATTAACACTGCAGAATTCTTGGTGCCTACTGAAGACAATCACAGCAAGCAACTGATCTGCTGGAAGGGGATGGTAGCATTTGCTTTTGCATTATTTGTGCTGTCACTATTGTGGATTGCTGTGATGGAATATTTAAGGCTAATGGTGAGAAGGCAAGCATTAACCTACCAGGCCAGGTTTGAGGTGAAGAAGACTAGGATGGGGAAAAAAGGTGTGTGCAAGGGGGACAGCTGTTCCTGGGAGCCACAAGGTTGTCAGGTAATGGGAGGAAGCTTGCATTGAAACAAAACAAAACAAAACAAAACAAAACAAAACAAAACAAAACAAAACAAAACAAAAACAGAACCAACCAACCAACCACCACCACCACCAACAACAAAAAGCAATAACACCAAAAACACACACAGAAATAGAGCTGCTTTTTTCTTCTGGGGTAGTGCTTCCTTGAAACAATCACAGAATATCCTGAGCTGGAAGGGACTCACAAAGATCATTGAGTCCAACTTTTGGCTCTGCACAGAACCCCCCCAAAACCCAAACCAGATGTCAGAGAGCATTGTCCAAACACTTGAACTCCATCAGGCTCGGTGCTGTGCTCACTGCCTTGGGGAGCCTGTCCCAGTGCCCGACCACCCTCTGGGTGCAGACCCTTTCCCCAGCCCTCAGCCTGACCCTCCCCTGTCCCAGCTCCATGCCGTTCCCTCGGGTCCTGTCGCTGTCCCCAGAGAGCAGAGCTCAGCGCCTGCCCCTCCGCTCCCCTCGTGAGGGAGCTGCAGGCCGCCATGAGGCCTCCCCTCAGCCTGCTCTGCTCGGGGCTGAGCAAACCAAGGGGCCTCAGCTGCTCCTCATACTTCTTGTCCTCTAGACCCTTCACCATTCCTGTAGCCCTCCTTTGGACACACACAGCGCAGAGCAGAGCAGGACAATCCCTTCCCCCACCAGCTGGCAGTGCTGAGCCTGATGCACCCCAGGGCAGGGTTGCCCCTCCTGGCTGCCAGGGCACACTGCTGGCTCCTGTTCAGCTTGCTGTTGACCAGAACTCCCAGATCTCTTTCTGAACTCCAGCCCCTTATCCCCCAGTCTGTCTGTATAGCCAGGGTTGCCCTTTCCCAGGTGCAGAATTCAGCAGTTTTTCTTGTTAAATATCATATTGTTGGTGACTGTCCAGATCTCTCATTTGTCAAGATATCTGTGCAAAGCCTCTCTACTCTCAAGGGGGTAAACAGCTCCTCCAATTTAGTGTCATCCACAAGCTTACTTAGTATGCCTTCAAGTCCTGCATAGAAGTCATTTATGAAGATATTGAAGAGAACAGGTTGGCATGGGTGGCCTTCTCTGAGACTGCTGAAAGACAGGAAAATTGTAATAGTTTCTGTAGGGAGTCACATTTTCAGGGAGCAGAGGTAGAGTTTCTATATTATTTGGTGCATGGAAAAATCAGTGTCTTTTATCTGTCTGTGGAAACGGTGTATTAAGCCTCTCTTACTACCATTTTTCCTTGTGAGGATCTTTCAGAATTTTGCCCCTGTTGCTGATTTGCATCTCCATACTGCAGAGAGGAGAGTTTCCCTGCTGGCTGGTATGGTAGAGGTGGCTCTTGGAAAACAGCCCTAACAGTTCCCCTGATAGGAGATTTCTCCCCATGGAGAAATTTCACTGAGAGGTGAACACAGCTTTACACAGCTCTTACCAAAATCCCTGCTTGTACCTTCTCTACCAGAGAAGCAGTGAATAGAAAGTGCCTGCCTGTCCAGGCTGGTGCTTCTTCACCTCTCCCTCCCTTGAGAACCATGTCGGAGAGACCTTTGATGTAGGATGCTCAGCGTGACCCTGGGCTGGAGTGTGGTCCAGGGGGGTCTGGACTGGGGGTCTCCATGCTGCCCTGTGCAGGGCTGGTGTCCCAACCCCCACTCCTATCAGGAATGAATTGGAAAGTTTCATTCTTGTAAGTGATACTTTTTTGAGTAAACATCCCTGGGTTCCTGTGATGTGTAACTAATGGAGTGCTAAACTCTCAGGGCTGGTTTAAGACTCAGAAAGTACACGTGTTGCCAATCCATCATGTTCCTAATACTAATTAACATAGCAGGGACACAATAAAGCCCCAGAACCTGCACACATTACCCAGCTCACATTACCACTCTATAACAGTCTCTCTATTGACCTAACAAAAGCACACATTGGAAAAACGAGATGCGGTCTCTTCTGACTCAGCGAGACGTATTCAGCCAAAGAAGAGAGCTGAGGACTCTCATTTATTATTGTCCATTATTATTCTGGTATATTATGGAAGGAAATTCTCAGATCGTGTATAATGACATTTCTACCTTGCCAACACTTGTGTGCATTGCACACTGCTGGGCAGGAAGCCCTAACGCAGGCAAGGAGAAGCCATCGGCTTGTGGAAAGATGTGAATGCACTGTAGAGGTGTTCTGCTCCCACAGAAGTAAAAAGAAGACCTTGTTTGCATCACAGTTATTTGCAATTCAGACACAATAAAAATCTTACTGTTCTAGTCTTACAATAATCCCTGTGTAGACAAAAATAAGTAATGAATAAATTAAAATTCATTCTTGACTAGACAAGCATTTATTTTTAGGCTCCAGAAAAGCCTTCCTCTTATTGATGCACATAAATATCCCTGTGTTACTCTCCTTTCAACCTCTGGTAATTCCACTAATTTTGAGAAAGATGCATGTTATACAGCTGGAGAAAGGCTGGAAGAAATTTAGACAGCAAGAGATTATCACATTCATGTTGCAGTGATCCCTAACTGGGTGTAGCATGGCTTTGTGGAAGTTGAGGGCAAGCTGCCGTTTACTTCTGCAATTTCATGGTTGGGATTTTATGGTACCTCTTGCTGAAATCAGTAGAGCTCACTCACCACCAAATGAGGCTGGAGTGTATGTCCTGCTGTTGCCCATCCTTCATTGGGCTGATTATAAAGAGTGAGAATTTAATCATTATGTCATGAAATTGTTGAAGTGATCATAAGACAGTCCATACAATGCTACAAACAGGATAGGTCCTTGGGGAAATTCTTTCATTTAATTACTTCTTGGTCAGAACTTTAAAGGATTTTTTTCATGAACCAGATGTTAGGGTGTGTTTTGCTATCACTAAAAAAAAAAAAAAAAAGTTCTGAAATTTTTTTCTCATCACTGTTTAGAAAAGGGTCATTTATGGTTCTATATCCTCCAAAATGTGTATCAGCCAAGTTTCTAACATGTGGTTAAAACAGATATATGTCCAACACTGGTTGGACATTCTTGTGTTTCTGAGCTGCTGTCTGGTGTTGGGCAGAAAGTGTTCCCTTAAGACTACAAAAGTGGGGCCTAAAGATAAACTCTTTCAGGTCACGGCACAGAGGAAATGGGGATCTGTGGTATCAGATCGAGCCCATCAGCCCAGCACTGCCCCAACAACTCCTTCTGGCTTCTCTCAGCTGTGAATAATGGAAGTAGAACTGGCAATGAACTCTTCAATCCCAGCGTTTTGTGTGTCAAATAGCCAGAAAACTAGTCATGTAGAGCAGGCTGAACAGTGTGCTGTCTTCTCTTTTAACTCAAAACAAATTAAATATGGGCCTCACCCAGTTTCCCCTATAGTTGACACAGGTCTTCTGTTGACTTCAGCAGAGCTGGTTACAACCCTTTTACTTCTAAAATCAGTTAATTTTGTGCACAGAGTGGTTTGACACTTTGTATAGTTGATATCATGTTGGATGGCCAAAGACCGCGAATTAGTGTAGTGTCACAGATGTTAAATCACAAGGTAGATGACAGTGTGCTTGCTATGTCATACGATCTTAGCAAAGTTTGTGGAATAGTCTTTTTTATTATTGCAAGTAATCATAAGTGCTGAAAAAATACCCTAAGTAAAATAGCATTTTTGAGTACAATGCATCCAATGTTCTTAATATATATACACATCTGCAATATGTTAAACTCAGACTTATGCCCATTTAATCTCAAAGATTTCAATGGAGTGTCTGTATGGAATGAAGGGAAGAGTTTGATCCCAGAATGCTGGATAACTGCACCTTTCAGGAAGGCTTCATGCCTTAGATTTTCATCAAGATTTGTCTTTACAATAAACACTGCATTTATTAAATATGCATAAATGACACCATTGCAATGGTTTATCTAATACATGAATCATTTCAGTTACTGTTTACTTTTTCTTTGATGATTTCAGAAACTTGCACAGATCTGATGTGTGGCCATGTACAGAGCCACAGTGCTAAATGCCTGTCAGGATGGACTCTGCTGACCAAGATGACCAGGATACGTATTTCAAGAGTAAAATTCAAGTCAGTCAATAGACAGGTGCACATCGGAGAGAAAAAGATGTGGGAGATACTACAACTCCCATGTTCCTATTCAGGGCAATTATCCAGACCAAAAAATGAGTGTCTTAGTCCTCCCTTCTGCCAGGGGACAAAATCACAAAGCAGGGCAGAGGCACTTCTGGATAGCATCTGTGTTTACAAAACTCTTGATAAACTCTGCAACCAAGACTGCACTAAGTGCAGGGTAAGAGAAGCACCAAATGAGATGAAGGTGCTCCTTAAGGTCCCTTAGCATTTAGGTGCTGTGTCCAGGCAGGGCACCAGCTTCTCCCCTGTGCAGGCAATGTCACAATGTTATCCTTCACAAGGTAACCCTGGTGTCATCCCTCCATTTATATTGATACTGAGGGGGATTGGAGGTCCCAGTGATGGCAGCTGAGGTGAGTAGATGAGGGCTGGTAGCAACCATACTTATTCCCCTCCAAAAAATTTTGTAGGAAGGATACGTGGACCAATCATAGTGTACTGGGAAACTCCTTGGATATCTAAAACTTTGCCAAGTTCTGTTTGGGGTATTTTAAATATCTCCAATGCAAGAACTGTAGGGCTACATGCTGTTACCTTCGTGCTCCAAGTAGCTTTTGGTTCTCCTAGTGGTGTTACAGGAAAAGCCAAGCCTCAACAAAGCAAAACAGAACAGATGCGGAAGTACTAGCTGAGAATGAGAAAACATATAGAAGTAAGGTCAGATTTTGTTTGGATAGCTGTGGAAACCTCTGTCACTTCAAACAACATCTAAAATCTCGTGGAAGGAGGCCCTTTGGCCTTAAGTACTTCCTTTGATGCATGGGAGGAGTTTGAGATGGATCAGCATCACTCTGTGTTGGTAGTATAGATACAGCAAGGCAAATCAGACTTTCAAGTATGTTCTCAGAAGGGTAGATGGCAAAGTCTTCCAGAAAGCTTCAGTGGAAAGGTCACAGGAGTATCACACTGTGTTTTCTGCAGTTTTCTGAGAGTCAAACCTTCTCACTTTCCCATGGACATGCTGCGAGGTCTGAACACATCTTCCTCCTCTGCCACCTTGGACATTTGCAGGCTTTGTAGTGGACCTGTAACAAGCAAGAGTCTAAGGCTTGTATTCGTATGGTACCACTCTGTAAATGGTTCCTTAACCTTCCCTTTTAGTAAGGGTATGACGAGCAGTGTGGCCTGGGTACCTGAATATATTAATATGGCCTGAGTCTGTCTGGCTTATTTTAAGTGATATATTGCCAAATCCTGATGCTATTTTTCATGCTGACTAATACCTCAGGTCATCCTATTAATTTCAGTAAGGCTACTCAGACAGCACAATGCTACTAAGGAAATGAGAACACGATCTGGCTAGTTATGGTTATGTGACTGAATTTTTACTGCTGAGCACAACATAGCCTGCCCAAGTGATTTGATTTAGCAGGTGTCTTACTGGCATTTTAAGTATTTTTGCATATGATTATAATGCATCCTGAGGGGAAAAAAACAAAACAAAACAAAACAAACAAACAAACAACAAACAAACAACAACAACACACAAAACCAACAACTTAAACATTTTATTAGCAAGACTTCTTGCTGTTCTGCTAAAATATGGCAATCAAAAAGACAATTTATGCTGCAGAAACTTGACCTTTCCTTTCCAGGACTGTAAAATAAAACACCAAACCCCGCACTTTCTGCATCTGGTTGACATTTGAATAAAACTGCCAGAGTACAAACAAGTTTTGAGACAACATCTCCAGCAAACTCTGCAGTGACTCTAAAAATATTCTTGGCTAAGTTACTTTTTAAGGCCATATGTTCAAAAAAAGTAAAACCCAAAACTTCACTACAATTTATTGCAACAAGAGATTTGCCAAACTACTTAAGACATTTGGGAAGATTATAGTGAAGTACATTAGTTGCTGACTTGACAATTTGCTATGCTCACTGCTTGTGTGTTGGGTTCTTGATATTCAAGCTGAGAGTTGATCCAACTTTCTAGTACATTTTAGCAAGAAACCTGCCAAATGTCTACTGGCTTATTAAATGCTGACAAACCAAAGGTCAGCCTTGTTTATGAGCTACAGCAAAGCTGCTGTGGATGGCACACAAGCCCTTCTCACGGCGTTTTTCTTGTTCAGACTCAAACTCCCAGCAGAACATTGGAAAAGAACTGGTTTGGACTGGTTCTGGCTGAGAGTCTCCCTACATTTGTGCCGACGTCCCCCGGCCCCTCACATTGAGGCTGCAGAAGAGGCAGCTCTATTTCCACTGAGCCATTTTCCCTCCTCGCTGTCTCTTATGATTACCATGCCTGTGTGATCTCGTTTGCAGAGCCAAGGTCCAGAAAACGTCCCTGTTCATGGGGAGAGTCCCCAGAAGGGCCTGAAACCAGGGGCAAACCTTCATACCCCACACCTCCTTGCTTCTTCAATGCCACTGCAGGGCAAAAGGGGCTGTGGATGGGGAACTCTGCTGCACTCTGTGCCTGGTTCAGAGGTTTTTGTGTCCAGGGAAAACTTTCTGTTGACTCCTTCAGACTCCTGATCAGATGTTCTCTCACTTGCCCAAGGTGGCAATTCTTCTTTACAAGCACCCTGCTCACCTTTGCTGCTTTTGATTTCAATCCAGTTTTACACGACTGGAGATTATCCTGGTATGATACACGAGTCTCCCTGTAAAGGCTAACCCTTGCCCTCCTTGCCAAAGCAAACATTCCTACAAAGGCAGGGGAATCACTCTCACAGTCCATAAAATTTGCTTCCATATCATGCTATACAGAACACATTGCTGTTGACATTTCTTACATCTTTATTATATGAATTTATTGTATTTGCTTGACTGACACTCAGTGTAACAGAAAATTCCTCTCCTGTATATAAAACTGATTACAAATAGAAAACGTGCTTATTTAAAGCACAAGCACACAAAAATGAAACTGCTCATTTAAAATATTTTAATGCAGAAACAATGTATAAAAACCTGTGACGCTGCCTTAAAACCGCATCGAGATTTACCTCGCTATAAGTACTATTTAAAAGAGACCGAGAGTGACTTAAAAAAACCACAACAAAACAACAACATAAAACAACAACAGAAAAACCCCACGTTTTTATGGAAGATAACTGTGGAAGAAATTAAGCTTTTTACTGGTTGGGTAGAGCTGGATTTTTTTTTATTTTAATTTATTTTAGCTATTTTTTTTTTCCCGGGAATTGAAATCATCTGGCCATTCTCAGCATCTTCCCCGGGGCACACAGAGGGTGCCTAGAGGTTGCTCGGGGGAGAGGTCCCTCTGGCTGTGCCCGTGTCCTCAGCCAAAGCCGTGCTGCTGCGGGCCCGTGTCACGGCGCTCCCGGGCAGGCTCCGGGGCCCCGGGTCGGGGGCAGAGGCAATTTGTTTCAGATTAACTGGTAACATCTCTGGCCAAACAAGCGGCGGGGATCTCCCGCGTTTGGCAATGTAATCTGCTCCCGACGGCGCGAAGAGAGGGCAGGATCAAAGCATTCCTCCCGGGTAAATTGCCCCCGGGGTTGCCGTTTGGTTAGCCTGCCCTAACCCCGCTAATAAATTTCCTGGGAGGAAGGGAGGGCCGGGCGGGGAGGGGAGGAGAGGAGCCGAGAGGCACCTGCACCTGCCCTCCGCACGGCACGGCGATGCAAAGCAGGGACCGCTGGGAGACGGCTTTCCAGGGAGCGGTTTTTGCAGCCCTGAAATGCCCCCGAGCTGCTTTTTCCTATTCTCCACCCGCAGCCGCCTGTGAGGTCTGGGGGGCTGTCCGCGACACCCCCAGACACGGTCCCCCTCGCGGCCGCTTTTCGTCGCCGGCCCCCGGGGCTAATCCGTCGCCTCTGCCGTGCCTCCCATCCCCGGGGTCGTGTCCCCCAGACCCACTGCCGTGTCCCCCAGCCCCGCTGCCCACCCCATGGGCTCCCCAGCCCTGTGCCGGTGCCTCCCGGTGCTGCATCACCGGGAGGGGGCACGGCGTGGGAATCGGTGCCTCTCCCGGCCCGGCCCGGCCCGGCCCGGCTCACAGCACTACGGGCCAAAAGGGGACGCGGAGATGGAGCCGAGGAGCCCGCCGGAGGTGCGCTCGCAGCCTCTTCTTCCCGGCCGGAGGATGAGTGCGGCTGGGGGGAGGCTGGAGGGGAGCGCGAACGCCCCGCGGAACAGAGCACGAACAAGAGGAGAAGAAGAAAGTTATACAAACACGCTTTAAAATCGTGGCTGGATTTCACAGTTCCCTGTGGATAAAGTAAACAGGAGGCGAACTGTTTTGTAATTTACTCCAGCGGCCCGCAGGATCGTACTTTGTAATTTGGTGTCAGTTTACAAGCCAAGGGGACTTCTGTTTCCTAACCTAGCAGGTCCTTTGTCATGCTTGTGCCTTTTAAGAGGGACCTGAAGGGGGAAAGTGGAATTCCTCGGGTATTTGCCTTTTAGTCATGCTTGTAAGTCAAACAGTAGCCAGGCTCTCTTTGGGAATGAATAATACCTGCCGTCAGGGATGCGCTTCCCTCTCCTCCCTCTCCCAGCCTGAGCACTCCGCGGTGAGACTCGAGGGGCACAAAAGCTGCCCCGGGACTTGGGGTGCCCGTGGGGTGCCCAGACACCTCGGTCGAGCTCCGGCTGCCCGCACCGGGAGGCAGGGACGGGTCCCGCCGCTGCCGGGGACCCGGGGCTCCCCCGCGGCCGGCAGCCGGTCTGTGCGCTCACCGGGAGCGGGGGTGCGCGTTCACTGTGTGCGCGCATTTATCAGCATACGGGGAAACTACGATATTTTCCCTTCCAGCAGGAAGGGTTTGGTTGTACGTCCTACATATCGTTAGCTTTTCTACGCTGGTGGGGAACTGGTGCTTACGAGGTGCCCCGTTTATTATTATTATTATTATTATTATTATTATTATTATTATTATTATTATTATTATTATTATTATTATTATTTATTGATTTATTTATTTATTTATTTTCTGGGGACATCCTGTTTATATTCACCAGCTCTTTCTTCCTTTGCCCGGTGCACAAGCTGGCCGAGGCGTATTCTGTGCACTTCTGTCCCTGTTTGCACCGCACTCTACAACCTCGCGGGCAGTACGACCAAGACTCCGTGCGTTACCATTTCGATCTCTCCCCGATTTTGGAGACGAGCGGCATTCCGCAATTTCCGAACAGCAGCCTCCGGCAGGCAGCGGCTGCAGAAAGCTATTCAACAGCTGAGTGCTCTGTCGGAAATGCCGCTAAGGGATGTTAAGAAGTAAACGAATACTTTTGCCCCTCTCGATTCTCGATAGGGCAGGGAAACCGCACAGATTCCGCTGAGTTTTCAGCCTCGAAAAAAAACAGCGATTTCCACCAATTCCCTCCCTTTGAACGGGACAAGCCACGGGAACCACGGCGAACGAAAACCGGGGTGTTCATCCCCCCTTCCCCACGGCACCCCCGCCGTCCCGACACCCGGGCACCCCCTCTCCCGCGGGGCTGAGGCTTGCTGCCCGACACCTCCGCGCGCGAACCCTTTTTTTTTCCCATTTTTCACGTTTTTTACCATTTTTTTCCAATTTTTTCAAAATTTTCCCTTTTTTTTTTTTTTTTTCCACATTTTTTTCCCATTTATTTGCTCCCCTCCAGGCCCTAAAACGCAGGTCCCACCGCGCCGCCCGCCTGCTGCCGACTCGTCTATGCGGTGCCGGGGGTGGTTTTGGGGGGTGATGGGGCAGCGGCGCCCCCCGCCCCACGGTAGCACCCATGGGTGGGCGTCGGGCCCCCCTTCCGGGGGGGCGGGGCGAAGGCGTCGCGGGCCAATCAGGGCGGCGGCCGCGGGGCGCGGGCCCAATGGGCGGCGCGGGCGGTGCTGATAACGCGGCGGGGCCGGGGCGGCGGGCGCTGTGCCGCGGGGCGGGCGCCGCGGGACGGGACGGTGACGGCGACATCCCTGCGATATCCCCGCGACAGCCACTCCGGTGGCGGCGGCGGCAGCAGCAGCAGCCCCGCACCCGGCTGCCACCCGACGGCGCGACGACCCTGAGAGCCTTGCGGCCAAGCCCCCCCGGTGGTCGTCGGGCAGCGCTGTCTGTGCCAGCCGGGTCCCCCGCGGGCTGCCTGCGCCTCCTGGCGGCCCCCCGGGCGCTTGACTCGGGTAAGTTGCAACCGCGGTGCGAAGGGGAGAGTGGGGGAAGCTCGGGGTGCGGAGCATAGGCTTCCTCGGCGCGGCTCACACCGGGCTGTGCGGGGAGCGGCGGCACCCCGGGGTGCCCCCGGCTGGCACCAGACAGGCACCCAGCAAGCAGCCGGCGGGGTGCCCGGCGGGACCTGCCGCCCGGGGGCAGCCCATCGGGGGCGGGCGGCCTGACCCCTGTGTTTGCAGCCGCTCCGCCGAGGAGCCATGTCCGAGGGACGCGCCGCCGGCGACTGGGAGATCGACGTGGAGAGCCTGGAGGGGGAGGCGGCCGAGGGCCCCGGCGCGCCGCGGGAGGAGGAGGAAGAGGAGGAGGAAGGCGAGGAGGCGGCGGGGGCAGCGGCCCCGCGGCGGAGCGGCGGTGTTGGTGCCGGGGAGCCGCGGAAGCTGAGCCGCACGCCCAAGTGCGCCCGGTGCCGCAACCACGGCGTGGTGTCATGCCTCAAGGGCCACAAGCGCTTCTGCCGCTGGCGGGACTGCCAGTGCGCCAACTGCCTCCTGGTGGTGGAGCGGCAGCGGGTGATGGCCGCCCAGGTGGCTCTCCGCCGCCAGCAGGCCACCGAGGTGAGGCGGGGACGGGACGGGGCGAGACGGGACGGGACGGGGCCGGGCGGGCGGCCCCGGGCTGACGGCGCTGCCCGCCCGCTTTCCTAGGACAAGAAGGGGCTGGCCGGGAAGCCGGCGAGCCTGGAGCGCAAAGCCGTCTACCAGAGGCACGTCCGGACGCCCAGCCTCCTGGCCAAGAGCATCCTGGAAGGTAAGACCCCTCCTCGCCGCCTTCCCCCGGGCCAAGCCCCCGGGCCCCACGGCAGCCCCGCTCCGACACGGGCGGAATTCACCGCGGCCAAAAGCGTGCCCCGTGGAGGGGATCGACGTGGCAGGGTCGTAGTGGCAGAACTGCGGCTGGCAGCCCCCTCCCCGAACCCCCAAATAATGCCTGAGATGTTAGCAAGGGCATCTTGAAATCCGAGAGTTACTGTCACACGCTGGCATGCTTTTTACGTGGCTACCCGGCGCTGCTGTTGTGCCGTGCGGGGTAATTCCTTCGCGGGAGTGTTTGTCTGCTCACGGGTAGATCAACTCGTTTTCATTTCAAGCTGATGTCTTAACACAGCGGCCCTGATTACTGCATTATCAAGCATAAGATATACATAACTGGCTGTCCCCTTTTTTTCCTGCTGAAAATTGTAACTGCAGAAGCAGGATGCTTTAAAGATCTCTATTTTAGTGAGAGGGTGTATTTTCTGTTCTCTGTCTCTTCAGATCAAGCCCAAATTTATTTTTCATGTCTGCTTTTATTACTTTCCAAATATTATCCTTGTACAGTGAATCACTGCAGTTCTCAAATATAGCTTTTCATTCTTTTCAAAACAGAAAGCTCTTTTCTTAAACTGTGCAATTACAATTTTGTTCTGTTAGAAACCTCTTTTTTTTTTCTACAATTCACTCTTTAAAAAAAATCTTTCCTCTAATTTACCTTAACTTTCTTTTTCTTTTCTCCTAGTTCTCCTTGGAATTTTCTACCGTCTGTAACAATATGTTCATAATGATTCATCTTTAGAGAATAGAAATGGCAGCAGCTATAGGTATAGATATCTTACTTGGCAACGGGGAAACTCCTGTGAGAGGAGTGGGAGTGAAAAGAGGCAAAATCCTGTTCTCCTTACTCATGTAATCAATTCCATTAATTCAATGGGATTACTTGTGTGGGTAGAGCAAACAGGATTGGACCCTATCAGTTACAATTAAATGAATCTGGTTAGTTAAATGTGCTGGACTTTTGTTTTATTTTAGTTCTTTTTTTTTTTTAGTTCAGAATAAATGAAATATTTGATTTTCCATATTTATTAAAAAAGTTTACCTCCTTAAGCTGCATGATGCAATACCAGTCATAATGCATAGCAGGGTTTTGCCTTTTTTTTTTTTTTTCCACTTAGCCTGCTGTTTTGGAGCTGCTGCTGTAAGTCGCTGTTCAGCTCTCCGAAGGAGGCTACACATGTCAGAGTAGTGGGGCTCGCTTGTCTGCACGGAAAAACTTGTCCTGAACGTGCTTGATGGTGCAGGGAGCTGAGCTGCTGAGGCGCGGTGACTTTGGCAGGAGCTGATAGTGCATGGGGTTTGCAGCAAGTGCTCAGTGCCCGGCGGGGCTGGCTCCAAACCGAGCTTTTTTACAAACACGACTTTGTTTTTCTTACACAACTCCATTCTTAATGCTGCTTTGTTGTTTTAGGTTACCGTCCTATTCCAGCAGACCCGTACTTGGGAGGGAGTTCACCCTTGCCACCCCCTGTAAGTGACAGGATGAGAAAGAGACGGGCTTTTGCTGATAAAGAGCTGGAGAACATTATGCTAGAGAGAGAGTATAAAGAAAGAGAGATGATGGAAGCTACACAAGCAGCTGCCCTCTTTCTCCCTAACCGCATGGTGCATGGAGCTGAATACAACTCATACAAAACAGCTTTCAACCCTGCTCAAGTTGATGCTCCAAACAAGGAGTTTTGCAACTTTTTACCAACCTGCCTCGATCTAACCATGCAGTATTCAGGATCTGGCAACATGGAACTGATTTCTTCAAATGTCAGTGTAGCTGCTACCTACAGGCAATATCCCCTGTCTTCTAGGTTCTTAGTGTGGCCGAAATGTGGCCCCATTAGCGATGCTCTCCTCTACCAGCAATGTCTCTTAAATGCTACTACGGTCCAAGCTCTCAAACCTGGGGCAGGTTGGGATGCCAAGGTCTCACAGATCCAGGACTGTCCAAACACTGAGCAGGACATCATGCCTCCGAAACTGGAAAATGCACTCATACTGACCCACACGCAAGACATTCAGCAGTCATGTAGCGAGATACAGTGCCTTCCTCAGGAAGCTCGGGAGAGGTCAGCTTTCTCTCCTCCAAAAAGGACTTTCTCTCAGATTTCTGATAAGGATTCTCTGGCTCCTCAAGAACAGGTATTAAGCAAGGTCAGCAAAAATACTACCAAGCCCCCTCTGCCACTCAAATACAATCCATTTCAGTCGCTGTTCCCACAGACATTTCCAGACAAATCAGGAGCAGAGCTGAGAACATCATTTGTGAAAGAGACTTCTGAAGAAGCATCTAAGAAATACAGAGATTGCAGCATCAAAGAGAACCCAAAGTGCAAGTTCACAATAGACAAATGTGCAAAAGACTTCTTTGGGCCAAAACAGGCCACAACAAAACTTTCAACAACTGAGCCACTGTCATTTTCAGTTGAATCCATCCTTAAACGACCTTCTTCTGCAGTTGCTAATGTCTCTCAATAAATAAATTATGCCTTCCGTGTAGAGAGTTTGTATGTCTTGTCTTCTGCAAAATTGCTACTGCCTGCTTTTTCTCTTAAAAGATCTGTAAAGAGGAATTTCTACTGTAAATGGTAATCCTTTTTCTTTTTTTTTTTTTTAAATTTTCTTAAAATGATGTACATAACTTTGCATGTTTTCTGAGGAAAAAGAATATATTTTTTAAAATTAAAACTGCATGTAGACTGTAAAGTGTTCTTTTAAGCAGCACTTCAAACTGTTCAATAAAATGAGATTGCCTATAAGCACAGATACTCTTTGCCACACCAATAATATCTCCTGATTTCAGTTTTGTCTGTAGTCTTTTGCAGACAAGTATGCGCTACTTTCAGAACATGTGTTCTTTTATCTGCTATTATCCATGTACTTACTAAGTTGTCTTGATGGAGTAAGTGCTCCCTGCTTTGAACTTTCAATAACTAAGAAGAGGTGCAGGGGCATAGTGTGAATTGGAGGACATTTATTACATTCATTTTAGATCAGATTCCAAATGCCTTTCTTACTCTACATGGGAAGTGCATACTAGGATAAAGAGTGGCTTATTTCATGTCTCCCTACAAAAGTTTCTAAAGCAGAAGAGTTACTGGATTATGTTTGAGGAGAGTGGCCGTAGTGAGATATTGAATAAGAAGTCTATTTCTTTTTAAATTCAGTTTTTGAATAAAAGAGTTTTTTTTTTTTTTTTTAATTTATTTATTTTAATATATGTATTCAGATGACTTTGCTTGTTCCTCTCAATTTCCACCCATTCTAAATGAGTTTCACCTTTGACCAGCAGGAGTCTGAGATTCTTGTGCAGTGGTAATTGAAATGACCTTCATGCTCTAAAAATGATGTACAGAATCCTCACTGCTAATGAGAAATCAAGTCATAATCTCTTAGTTTTGTAATTCTACGTTCTTCTACTGGGATAGTAGAAATAAATGAGATCAGCCAGTAGAATTTACCTGGTACCTTGAGGTAACCATTAAGGCTACAGGAAAAGGCATTGCCAGCTCTCATAATGACTGAGCTTGAAGCTTTCTAAATTAATTATTTTTAAAGTTTTTCCCTGTTAAAGTTTTTCACTGTTACCACTTCTACTTACTGCTAGTCCCTACGTTACCTTTCTTCCTTAACCCTTTAATCCATCAAACATTCAGTTTAAACTCAGCTGTTTAATCCAGCTCACTCAGTTCAAAGGGATGTGATTTGTTCCTAATCTTTATTATTTTCTAAGGACAATTTCAGTTCGGTATTTGTGAGCAGAATGTAGTATTTTCTGATTTTATCACACTCACCATAAAACGTAAATGATTATTTTGCCACAAATAAATCTGAACCCATGAACAACTCCTTCCGTAAGTATCTCTGAAAGTGTTTAGTGTTTATACTGGGAGTGGTGTCACTGACAGGCAGGTCCCTCTTCATGGGTGAGATGAGTCATCTGCCATGGGTGATTTTCTCAGCCACTTTTATTTGTTGCTATTTCCAGTCACTTTGCTAAAGCGACAAGGTCTGTCTTTTGCTTGGAGAAAACACTATTTAATGCATTTTACATAACTTGTGCATTTTGCATAACATATTTTGTAAAATCCACTAAAACTTTCTATTTCAGGAATATAAACAACTTTGTTTTAACTTGACAGAATCTTGGACACTAGCTAAAGTTTCACCTTTCAAAAGCATTCCTAGTAACCAGATTTTGCTTACCTGACAATATATTTCAAATGTGTTGAAATGCTTTTCACTTTTTCAGACTCTGTTCTTTACTCAGTTGCCATTAGAGGGAGTTTAACTTACTTGGGAGCTGAAGCTGCTCATTAGTCAGTTTATTAGTCAGACTGAGCTAACCATCTTTTACCCATAGTAAACGGAATAAAATTATTTGCTTTTTATACTTGTTTGCTTTGCCACAGCTTTCCTTCATTGGCTTAACTGAACATAAAATACTAACACAGAATTTTAATGTAAGCAGGGTTCCTTTGTTGTTAAAAATATGATTATTTATTTTATTTTATTTTTATTTTTTAATTTTTTAGCTGGCATAAGCTGGGTTGATGGGTGAAAGAGAGTTCAGCAGACTATGTAGTGAACCAATACTAGACACTGGAATTTGTCCTGCATAAATATATATTTGCCTGACAATATGTGCAACTAACATTGTTCAGTTTCAGATCTGATTCCCTTCCCCCCCCCCCCCCCCCCCCCCCAGGAATTCACGTGTCTTTCTTTATTTATCTCTTAAAAAAAAAAGATCAGAAAAAACACAACCTTCCATAATATTTTGTGTCACTTGGCCTTTTAAAGAACCAGTTGAATTGAACAAATTAAAACTCTTAAGAAATACCAAGTACTAATGTAGACATAGGTATACACAAACATATAGATACACATGCGCATGGACATACACGTGTGTATGCGTGTGTTCCAGATAATTTTCTTTAAAGTCCAGCTATTAAGAAAGGGAGACACATATCTAACATTACTTGAAAAAATTGTGACCTGTAAGGTGAAACTTGGACACATTCTGCCTGCTTTATTTAACAGTTAGTCTCATGGAATTCAGCATTTCTCCACTCTATCTTGCTGTTACTTGCCTATTTTTTGCTTCAGTTCGGTTAACCATTTCTCCATTTACTTTGTTTCAATGCATAAACCCTGGGACCTCTTTAAACTGTGAAAAACTTCCTACGTGTCTTGAAAGCTTGTTGATCCATATCTGTTTTCCTCTCTTCTGGTAAAAAAGTGTATAAAGCCTATTGGTCACAGAAGGTAGGATTATTATCTTGAGCAAGATAGACCATATGCAGACGACGTGTGGTTTTCCTCGCACACCTTTGCAGTGGATGTATAGCACTCCAGGATCAATCAGCCTTGTGCTTCCCTTGACCTGAAGCAGCGTTCTGAGTGTGCTGTGAGACTTGCAAGTAAAATTGTCTAGCACCTAGTGCTAGGAAGTGACTTCCTAGCAATATGTTAAATAATTTTTGATATACCCCAGCCTCCCTGCTCCTTAAGTACAATGCTTATGGCATTTTTTAGTTGTGTGGGTGCCTGCATCTGCTGTTCAGACTGACAAGTTTTCTCTTGGTATAAGGTACGTAGTGGTGTTGTGCACGTGGATCTGAGATTGCATTTCCTTTCTGATCCCCTTCCACCTCTGCCTTACTTACATGATGGTGAGACATGCTTGCTGGGAACCCAGCTATGGGGCTGGGACAGGAACTCATGAACCTGTACTTGTGGAGCACAAAGCAGTTGTGGGAAGGAATACAAAGAGCAATTGTTCATTTGGTCTGCAAAATACTAAACCTGGCCAGTGCCATTGTCAGGGACAACCAACCTCTTGCTAACAGTGCATCCTGGGACAATTTATTTTATTTTATTTTATTTTATTTTATTTTATTTTATTTTATTTTATTTTATTTTATTTTATTTTATTTTATTTTATTTTATTTTATTTTATTTTATTTTATTTTATTTTATTTTAAATGGGGAAGTGTACAGAACTAGAGGAGTTGGGGATCGATAGTGCTCCAGACAGTGCCTGGATTACTGGCTGGTCTGGAGGCAAGGAGCAGGTGGAGTTGTGTTCACCTAGACAAGGAATAGGTTACTGACAGGTGTGGCAGTGACAGTTTCCCTCTCCAGTGACATGGGACAATTCAGACATCACCCCCATTGCGGGGAGAGTCCCTACTCAGTAGACGTGAGTTGCTGGCTTTTTCTTGTGTGCAAGCTCCTTGGAGCTGACTGTACCAGTGAAGCTGGCTTGCTGCAAAGCCTGTGTTAAAACTGGCGTTTTTTTGCTGAAGTCTCTGAAATGGCATATCCAGCTACTGGGCTTGAGGTCAAGATGTGGAGTGTGACGAGGTGGCTTGATAATTGAACACAACCCATTCAGCTCATATCAGGACAGAAATGTCTTTGAAATCATCAGCTGAATGCATTTGTATTCTGGCCTGAGAACAAGACTTAGTCCTGTACCATCTGCTTGTCCTTCTGCTACTACAAGGACCTCTCTGAGTTTTGCAGTCTAAGCTCCTCATCTCACTGGGATCATAAAAGCAAAAGGCACTTTTTGTTCAAATGTGGAGACACAAGTCCCTGTGGAGTTAATATTTCTGAAGAGTGAACATTAACTAGCTTTCAGTTTCTATTGTTCTGGAATTACAGAATTTGATGCTCTCTCCATTTCTTTATTTTAAACACAGTACAGAGAGTTATAGTCTCATTTTGATTTGACAGCTTTTTTTTTTTTTTTTTTTTTTTTTTTTTTGCACAGTCAAGCTTCTAAGCTTTGGAACCCAACACTTTCCATTCAACTTACCTTTATGTGAAAGCTGGAGTCATTGCCCACAATGGACGAGGTCATTAGTGTATCGCTAAGTTCCTTCTCTGAGCTTTGGCCAGATGTACAGCATAAAGTATACATGCTGCCTCTTTAAACTCACAAATAGTAGTGATCAGTAACTTTCCATTTGCTTGCATTGAAACCGAGACAAACTTACGCAAGAAAGGCTGTTGGGGAAGCATGTGTGGGCATGTGGAAACCAGTGGCAGAAAAGCCAGTGTATCAGTTAGGAGACAGGAATCAGTTGGTATTTTATGGGAGAAAGCGTCACTCTTCATGAATAATGAAAGTGAAAGCATGCAAACTGGAAAAAAAGATAAAATTTTCAACAATGCCATTTCCTTCTCCTCCAGTTCCCATTGCCAGATCTTTGTGAACACTGACTTTGCTGTTCAGAAACAGATCAGAAATCAGCTTTCGAGCTGTGGCTATTTCCTTGTCCGTCTCTTCTTGCAGCTGGTGGCCCAGTGCCAGTAAGACCTGTTGCTAGGGTGACCTACTGGCTGGCATAGGGCATGTTCCACGATCACAGACAGAGAGCATAAGACCACCCCTCAACCTGGGCTCCGTGCATCAGACTTGGCATGTATGTGAGGCCATTTGGGTCTGGGGCATGAAAACTCAGAGTCTAACCTGTACATTACCACAGATCCAGTGGTATCTCAGCCTAGTTTCTGATGACAAGTACGGCTTTCCACACTGAGCAATAGAAAAGAGTGATTCTTCATATTCAAATACTTGTTATTTTATTGGGATAATAGGAAAGGTGAATAATTATGTTGGGAGAGTGTTGTGGCCCTCTTCTGAATTTTTGTAGAAATTAATTAGAGCTGAAATCTACCCAAGGAAAAGAGAAAACCTGCTTAGACAAGTATACTGGTTAAATGGCATCAGAGCCTACTTAGGTATGTGCTTATACATGCAAGGTGGAGTCTAGAAATCACTTTAAGACATATGAAGGTTTAGGAACAGATCTGATCAGATCTGATATGACATCAGATCTAACGTCAGAGTCACACTGCCTGGCTGACAGCCTCTGTATCTTCACCTCACTGCACCCAACCAAACCTGGGCTTAAAGCAGTAACAGGATTTTTCACTCATTCCTTGTCAGTCCAGTTAGGTAGGAAATGGGTAGGTTCAACTAGTATCATCTGAGATATACCGTGTCTATCTTTGTGTATCGAGAGTTTGTAGTGGCATCGTGTACACTCTGTCTGGTTTTCCTCTACTCATTTCATTTCTGCATGAACAAACTTGTAAATGAGCAGGCTGTGGCCCATACTGGACACAGTTATCCAGATGTATTGAACCAGGGCTGAGTAGAGTGGAAGGATCACCAGCCTCTATGTGTTGGTAAGACTCCACCAAATGTAGAGAAGAATACTGTCAAACGTATTTGCTGAAGGGAAAACTGCTGCTTTCTGGTCACTTTGGAGTCTACCAGAGCTACCCTGGCTCAGATAATGTCATGCAGGTGTGCATGCACCATTTTGCCATACTACTAAAATTAAATAGACTATCCTCTACTAAATCATTGTATACCTGATTCATGATGAAGTATGTGCAAAAAAGAAATGACTTGTTATGATTTCAGGACTGTGAGATCTGAAATTTAAAGAAAAAGACAATAACTGTGAAATTTTGAAGGTATACCAAAAAACATAAGCAAACCCACCATAATCTGAGATCAAAGTTATGCTGAAACTTTTCAGCCAAGGGTCAAAATGAAATAGTTGTGTAGAGCATTACAAAAACCGTTATGTTAGAGATGGTTGAGTTCCCTCAAATCTTATGTGCACATCATCACTCACCATACTTCCCTTTCATAATGCGATTGAGATAACGGAAGTCTTGTTATCATGAGTCTGAGCACTCGCAAGATCCTGAGCACCCACATGTCTACAGGGGGACCATCAACCTTCCTCTTGTCAGAAGGTGGTGGTGGCCAGTTTTGGGGCACCCCAACAGAGTTTTTTCTGACAAACAGCTTTGACTTTTTCAGGCTTTGGAGTACCTCCCAGTACAAGGCTACTTGCTTGCAAAGCTGCTGCGTTGTGCTTGAGTAGCAATTCTGGGTTAACTGCTTGCAGACGTAGCTGCAAGGGGGCATGTTCTGCTGGGTACGGAGGCTTAGGCAGAGGCTCAGCAATACAAAGAAGTGAGAGGGAGAAGTTTTGGGGATAAAACACTTTTCTTCAGTCTGTTAAATACCTTACTTAGAATTAGAGGAGTGTGACTCGGTGATTTTGAACTGAGAAGAACTGAGAGTAAACCCACAAGGCTGTGAGCATTATTTGTAATAATTTAGACTCAAAGCAATGGTGGTGTAAATAACTATAAAGCAGGTTGTGTTGAGCAGAGGAGGATATGAGCAGAAGGTTATGCTGAGTGCATGATCTTCTGTAATTTATAGCAACGAGTAAGCCCAGGCTTATAGAAAGCAGAGTACACATGTTAACAACAGGGTCCCTGTAGCTATTTTTTGATTCAGCTTCTGGTGCTACTCCCACATAGTATGCCCAGAGCTGTCTTGTTGGTGGGAGCAAGATGGGCAGGGGTGGGGGAAACCTCTGCAAAGTAGTAATAAAAGAAAACTAATCTTTGTACACCCCCATTTCCTATTGTCCACTGCACAACAGCTCATGGTTCACTTACTGCAGTGCTGAAGCACACACTTCGTGCATAAGGGATGGTACCATAGCAGCAGGTACTTTAGAAAACCTTCCCGGATCAGGTAGCAGAAAGACCTGTAATTTCTTACCTGGCTTTGCTTTAGCTTTTACTTGACACTCACTTTGACATCTGCCAGTGCAAATCAAACCCTTCTGCACATAACACATTTCTTGAAGCCTGGGTCCCAGCAGGAGGCTTTTGAGTTGGTTTCTCTGTTGTCTAACTGATAATTGCAGGGCTTCTCCTCTTACTTTACTCCTGGCATGGAGGTATCTCTACAGTCTATCTTTTCTATGTAACCAACCATACCTGTTAAATTTGTAGAATTTGTTATCTTTGAGACTGCTGCTCTCTGCAAGTGTATCTGAAAAAGTTTCAAAAGTGGAGGGAATTGAGACAGACTCACAGTATGTTGGAAAACCAGGCTAAGAATGACTGTTCTCATGTGCTCTCCCTGTCATCTTCTCCCACGTGGTTAAGTTTGGTGTCCTTCCAAGCACCTTGCTTTCCTTTTGCACATTATCATCTCCTGTCTGTCTAGGACACTCTGCTAACATAAATGTTGAGGTCTGTGCTTCCCTTCATACATGGCAGCAGTCAAGCATTAGAACTACCTGTTGCGCTCAGGATTGGGTCCCTGTGCTGCAAAACAGCCTACCCCAGAGAATCTTGCAAAAGCTTTCTACAAAGCAACCAGCTCAGCACGCTTATGTGGAAGCTGCAAAACAAAGTAGGAATATCTCCCACATATCTCCCACAGCTGGGATATGACACATGTGGATGAGGATAATCCATTCATTAGGTTCTGAACACAAAGTCCCACCAGAGAGCATGATAAATCCATGTGATGTCCCTGAATGCTGGATTTTTCATTTGGGCCTATGAAGGAACTGAAAAATGTGTAAAATGAAAATCACATGTACTCCAAAGCGGCTCCTTAGCTCTGGAAGCTGGTAACATCTGAAAGTGAGTAGGCAAAACTGACACATAAAGATGTGCTCTGAGCCAATTTATGGCAAAGGGTAAAGATCATACTGCATCTGAGTCAAAACAGGGTAGGCACTGCTCCCTAGTGACTGTACATCCGAAGAGTCTCCTGTGTACTGATTATACCAGAAAATGTATGGAATACATTACAATTATGAATGTTCCTCTGACATGTTATTTCAGAAAAGACCATGAGAATAGTTTATAATGTAGAGCTTAGTCTTTCAACCTGAAGTCATAACCAGCCCAATTTCCACTGCTGTCAAAGATGAAGCAGAGATGTTTATCTCTACAGGGCCACTTGTTAGAAGAGAGGAGTATTCTTACAGAATGAGGGTTTTCAGTAAAAGCAGTTTTAAGTTTTTCTAAAACATTTTGCTCTCTGTTATTTTTCTGGAGTTAACAACTGAGTGCAGAGGGTATCTCTCCAGAAAGCTTGTAGGGTATATTATGCAGCTGCATATATGAGCATGTTTAAATGGAAGTGTTTTATCTTCAAACTGCCATGCTATTATTTCATTCAAGAGCTTTCAAAATGTGTCCTAAGCCTTCAAAATAAATAAAATGAAAGAGAAGAAGAAGCAGCAGAGAAACTGAGTCCTATGGTTGATGTTTTATTATGCAGCTGATATGATTACTTCTTTTCTACAGTTACCTTGTACCATTAATTCCTTGCTGATGTTTTAAACTGGGGAAATGTATTGTTGTGTTAAATACCATAGAATTTGGAAGATTAAACCCATGAGGCAGACGGTTGAGGTACATGCAGAAACTTGTACTTAGATTGGAAAGAAAACAAAGACCATCTTCTATGTCATCCACTGCACATCTTACTACTAATGAAGTCTATTAAAAGATGATATAGAAAGTATTGGAGATCATATTTGGGTCCAAAGGAAGGCCAGAAATCCTGTGTTCAGCATATCCCAGGTAAGAGTGCTCACATACAAGAGAAAGCCAACTAGCTCTTGGCAAGCTATCCTTAGAGCACACCAGCAACAAGATTGCAAATCTCCTTCTGGTTGACACAGTCCTTTGTATTTTGAAAGACCAAACGAAATGTGTGGATAGTCCAAAACTAGTCACCACTTCCAGCCTTGCTTGGCAGCAACTTGCCTCAGCAGTAATGTACTTCTCGGAAAGAGAAGTACATAAGGACCATTCACTCCTCAGAAAGGGGCACAGTAGTTCTGAAGGGTGGTGACCATTGTCCTCTGCTAGTTTAAGAGAGTTCAGGGTCATGGAGCTAGGAGAGGGGGAGCATCTAGCATGATAGTACAGGCAATTCCAGGGAAGCATCATCATCATCTGGATGTTTGGGCTTTTTAAACACTTTTACCTAAGAGAAGGGTTGTATCTCAGGAAGCTTCCCAGAGCTAGCAGCGTCTGGTGAGCTATGGCTAGTCAGTGTTACAGACTGCATGAGAACAACTTCCCAAGCAAGCAGGATTTCTGCCTTTGCTTCGGACAGCTCAGTGGTAGTTTGTGGTCCAGTCCTTTGGCCATTCACCACAGGGATTTTGGGTGAAGGGACAACAAATCCCAAGGATCTAGATCTCTGCATGGAGTTCTGTAGTGTTCTAAACCCTGAATGCAATGCAGACATGCTGTGTTGCCTGAAGGTTCAGCCCTTCTTCCACCAAAACTGCCAGTGAGATTCAGAAGGTGAAACAGCTCTCCTCTCTCTGTTCCTGCACGATTGGAAAAGAGCACTCCCTTGGTGTGTGCATTTCACATGATAAATAATGGCTTTATGGTTAAGTACAGATGTGATGGGGTGGCACCTGTGTCAGGAACCCTGGTGCTGTTGAAATTATGTCAAAGGCGTGGTTAATGCAGCGGCCTCTTGTCAGGGAGAGCAAAAGGCAGAATATGCTGATGCAGCCACTGTATCAGAAGGGCTTCTTGTCAAACTAGCAGCATTATGTGTTACTTCTTTCTTCTAGCAAGAAGCAAAAGCTGACCAGTTGTTAAAAATGGCATCTTTACCTCTCTCTGTATACATCTTTTGATTAATGAAATAACACAAGACCTTCCAGCCCACCTGAAGCACATACAGGTTTCCAGAGCACTGAAAAGCTTCCCAAGCAGAGAGAGCATGTTATCTTTCATAAAACAAGAGACCTACTTGGGGAGTGTACTTATGGAAATCTGGTTCATCTTTCTGCTCTTTCTTCCACAGCTTCCTGTTGAAGGTACCAAAACCTCACTAAGTTTAGCAAGCTTCACAGATAGATACCATATATTTTTGTTGTTGTTGTTGTTGTTGCTCTGATGTATGGAAGCACTTCACAAAGATAACAGCAGGTCCAAAGCAGGCTGCAGAAGGGACCTTGGCAGTTTAGTCACCCAGAGTTACCCTCAAGTGGCCATCGGGCTGCTCACCAGGACTGGCTCCTCACCAGGGGTGCTGCTTGGATGGAGTGTGGAGGTTGGCCTTGCCATCTGCCCAGCTTCACAGCCTAGGACAGAGCCAAATCCAGAAACCAAACACAGGAATTTCTACCCTCTTCTGTCACTGTTAACCTGCAGTCTCTGTGATAATGTAGCCTTAACCAAATGCAATAAAAATAAGCTTCCACATGCTGTAATAGCCAGATATATTCTCCTTCCAATGATACATGCATGAAAAGAGTGAAGGACACCCTTCCAGCCGGGGATAAGAAAGGAACCATGTAAAATCACTTTAGCATGTGGCTGCTAACAGAAAAATCCTCAACATTTATTGCATGATGTTTGGTAATGTAGTTTGGGCTTCAAATGCTTTGCAGAGCTGTCAGAGGGACAAGGAGGCCCCTGGTAAGGAGCCTGGCTTGGAGTTGACTGAGACATGTTGCAAAATGTGCAGTGCTCAGTTAAATTTCTTTAAGATTTGCCTAAAAAGTAGTGAGTTGAATGGTGAACCCTGACTGAACTTTGAAGTATTTAGTTTAGATTAACCAAGTGGCTGCAATCACAACACCAGTAAACTGTTGTCACTGTGATATTATTACAACAAAAAATTGCTAGGTACTCTCAAGTCGTCCTGGGAAGGACTTCCTTGTAATTTACACTCCATAGCTGAAATACAGATTCTGATGCACTGTACCATACATCTGTTCTCCTGACTTTTTAACCATAGAGTGCTAGTTTATTGCTGAGCTTAAGGATAAAAGAAGCAAGAAATGAAAGTAAAAAAAAAAAAAAGTTTCCTCTCCACTAAGTACATTCAGATGTCAGCCTCCGAAAGCCCTATACAGTGTTTCATTCCCAGATTATTTTGCCTTTCTGCTTACGAGGCAATGTTGTTACCAAGTAGGTTTAATCACAAAAGGTTTGTTTATAGAATGGGGAAATATTACTTTCAGGTCCTGTCAATAAAGTAATTTAGAAATAGCTACAGTGTATTAGTGTTAGAGTGTCAAACCTTCCAGAAGAATAGATTTGTAAGACAACTATTCTTGCATGTACTATTGGTACTTGCTTGGCCTCAAGTTTTCAGTGCTATCAGAGTTAGAGACATGAAGCCCAGCAGTGACTTGAGCATAAAGCTGTTCCAAAGAAATGCTGCTACTACTGCCTGTTGTACAGGGAGCAAAGGAGCTGACTGCAGGACAGTGTTTCAGGTCAATGCTGTCTTCCAGACTGAAAGCAAAAAAATCTCTCAGGAGTTCTTGGCAAAAGATGTTGCATGTTCAGTGTCTGGCTTTGGCAAGGGTGTCCTTTCTGGCAGGGTGCAGGGGGTTCCTACCCCTGCAGGTGTTCATGTTCACCTATACCCATAACACAAAGCCATTGCACAGTAGCAGATGAGTGGGTACAGTTCTCCTGTTGGGTAGCTCTTCAAAGTGGTAGTGTTAACCTCCTTCAAATGGTTTAGTTTAGCCAAAACTAAACATCAGAGCCAGATTTCAGACAAATGCAAAGTGCGTCTAGCAGTTTCAGAGACAACCATGTTTTTTTTTTTTTTTTTTTTTTTTTTTCCTCTTCTGATTCTGCAGATAACCTGAGACCGTGGCATTTAGCTCCTTTTGTTGAGACCATGAACATCCCAGCAGAAGCATTGTGGTTCCATATAACTATCAGTGTGAGAACAGGGAGGGTTTATAACAGCCTAAATCTAAATTTACATTTGAAAAGCTGGAATATTATTTTGTGTGTTACTTTTTAATATACAGAGCTGCTTCTTTCTGGTTTACTCTCCCTAGTCACTTTACTCAGTGTCATTTCTCCTCAGATACAGGATTTACCACAGGTTCTGTGAGCCACTGTAGTGGGTTTACGTGGCAAGATTTTGGTAGCAGGGGGCCATAGGGGTGGTTTCTGTGAGAAGGATCTAGAAGCTGCCCCATGTTTGGTAAGGACCCCATTGTTTTCCAGAGCTGAGCCAATAAGCGATGTTGTTTTGCGCCTCTGTGAGAGCATATTTAAGACAGAAAAAAAAACGCTGCACCACACAGCAGCTGGGAGAGTGAGAGGAGTGAGAAACAGCCTTGTAGGTGCCAAGGTCAGTGTAGAGGGAGGGGGAGAGGTGCTCCAGGCGCCGGAGCAGAAGTCCCCTGCGGCCTGTGGTGAGGACCATGGTGAAGCAGGATGTCCCCCTGCAGCCCATGGAGTACCACGGTGGAGCAGGGTTCCACGCTGCAGCCCGTGGAGGAGACCACGGTGGAGCAGGTGGCCCTGCACCGACGGAGGCTGCCGCCTGTGGAAGACCCCTGCCGGAGCAGATTCTGGGCCGGACCTGTAGCCCGTGGAGAGGAGCCCACGCAGGAGCAGGTGACCTGGCAGGAGCTGCTGCCCGTAGGGGAGCCAGGTTGGAGCAGTTTTCTCCTGAGGGATGGACCCCGTGGTACGGACCCATATCTGGAGCAGTTCTGGAAGAGCTGCTGCCTGTGGGAAGCCCACGCCGGATCAGTTCATCAAGGACTGCATCCCGTGGAAGGGACCCCACAGCACAGGGGACGAGAGTGACCGAGAAGGAGCGGCAGAGAAGAAGCGCTGTAGACTGACCATAACCCCCATTCCCCCGTTCCCCTGCGCCGCTCAGGGGGAGGAGGTGGAAGAGGGTGGATGGGGGGGAAGGTGCTTTTGGTTTCTTTCCTTTGTTTCTCACTTCTCTAGCTTGTTAGTAATAGGCAATAAATCTTACTATCTCCTTATGCTGAGTCTGTTTTGCCCGTTACAATAATTACTGAGTGATTTTCTCGTCCTTATCTCAACCCTTGAGCCCTTTTTACATATTTTCTCCCCATTCCTCTTTGAGGAGGGGGAGTGAGAGAGCAGCTGTGGTGGAGCTCGGCTGCCCACTCGAGCGGAACCACAACAGCCACCTGACCCAAACAGAAGGCAATGTCTCTTCCCAAGCACACTCTTCAGGTTTTAATTGACATTTAGAACAGAGATCATGGGGAAATGAGCTTGTGCAGAAAAAAAAACATGTAAGTTGGGGTTCAAGACAACTAATTCTGCCCTATGTTTCCCTGAAAGCTGCTTTCCTACAGACTTCCAAACTTCTTGTAGATTCCAACGAGGCCAACCCTTCTTCTTTGCTCTGCTCCATACAGCTACAGTGGCATTAAGAAAGAGGGACAGACTCCAAGGCCTGCCTTTATTACGGGGCTACATTCAGAAATAGCTCAGTAGCTCAAAGTCTGGTAGTAACCAAAGTGTTGAGATGGGGCTAGAAACTGCTATGACTGCCTTCCACCCACAGGTAGGCTTTATCAGCTGCTAGAGGCAGGCCGTGCTGTCCACTCCTGGGGGAGTGACTCTGAAGTGTTTAAAAGTACTTTTAAGAAAGCTGCATGATGAAATACACTACCTAGTCATAAAAAGGCTTCTCTCCTGCTTCCCTGTGTGAGCTGGCAAATACTCTCTATAAAAAGGTTAGAGAAACACAAACGGAGTGACTGTGGCAGGAAGCTCTTTTTTTTTTTTTTTTTTTTTTGATGGCTGTTTGCACAAGTATCAGGTTGTGGACTGTGATTACTTGCTTCATTTCTCCAGTGGTATATACAAACTGTACCTTAATGGTGCCACAGCGTGTGACCAGACAGCCTCAGGAAGGGAAAGTTAAATGGATATGAAGTGTAGCTGTAAGCCTTTAAGCTAAGCTGAAGGAATAACACCGCTATGGAGAGCATCCCTGCTGCTACCACCTGATTTCTGCCAAGATGAAAAGCTGCATGTAAACCCTTCATTGTCTCTCCCTTGACATCTTCTTGGTCTTTAGTGCCAGAGACTCTCCAAGCCTGCTGCTCCCTTCCCTTCCCTGGCCCTGAGACATTCACTGGTCTGTCCCTTGCTAGGGATTTGTGACTTCTCAGGTGCCTCTGTCTGAAACAAATGATTTGGTGGTTCCTTTCAGAGTGATCACCAGCAAAACAGGCAATGGGGCTGATGTATAAGGCATAGTCATTTGGGCTTGTGTTTAGTGCTTATGGGTATGGTTCTAGCACCATTCACATGGTGCATTGAGGAATTGCTATGACAGCAGGTATCAAGAAGGAGTTTTCTGCTGCTGAGCTCTCTTTCCAAGCCTGTACATACCTGAGGTACCACACATTCCCTCATCACCAGTACCTCAAAGTTTCTGGTGTGGTCCATTGCCTGCTTGGTCCCACAGTTGCTCCTTCCAGAGCTGTGTCCACCCCAAGGCTATTAGTAGTTGGCCTTCTGCTATGACTAATCCAACACAAGTTCATGTCCTCACTCTGCTGTCTTCTAGTTGTCCTTGAGCTCAGTCTGTCTTGTCCACCTACCTCACGCCTTGAGCTTCTTCACCACAGACTTTTTACAACCATCACTGATGGGGGCTCCTAGTGCCAGAGTTTCTGTGCTGCAGCAGAAGTTGCTCCACCACAATTACCTGCAGAAGAAGGTGGATCTCTGTCTATAGGGTATGTGATTAACTCTCTTCCTAACCAAATCCTTTGTGTTCCTCCACCCATCCCAAAGGTATTTGCTTAGTCAAAGGCCACTTCTGCTTCTTGACTCAGCAGAGTTGTGTGGCCCAAGACATCATCATTCTCCTTCAGTGTAGCAAAGTATGCTCAGCTGAACTTATGAGGGATGGCTGAAGAAACCGGGGTTGTTTAGTCTGGAGAAGAGGAGGCTTAGGGGAGATGTTATTGCTCTCTACAACTACCCAAAAGGAGGTTGCATGAGGACACAAGGAAGCAATGTTAAGTTGCACCAGGAGAGGTTTAGATTACATATCAGAAAAAATTTCAGGAAAGGGAGCCTCATGGAACAGGCTGCCCCATGAAGTGATAGAGTTGTCATCCTTGGAGGTACTTAAGAAACATATGGATATGGTGCTAACGCACATGGATTTTGTAATGTTAGATGATGGTTGGACTTGATGATCTTATGGGTCTTTTCCAGTATGGATGATTCTAGGATTCCATAAAAGGCCAATCTTATTTTTCTGACTTATTTTATTTAGTGGCATTGCTGTGATTCAAGTTTAATAATGCTTGCCTCTTATAACTGAGGCTATAGGACTTCATTACAGCAGCAACCTACTTCTCATGCTAGGTGTGAGTGAGCCTCCTGTGTATCACAGATAGTCTGACTTTAGCAGATAGAGTTTTTCCATAAAAATGGGCATGGGGACATGAAGACATGTGAAAGCATGACTTGCAAGCTGGCAGTGCTAGCCCTGCATCTGTTTTGTGAGCTCCTGCCCAGTGGATTTTTTCTTACCCTTTTTGGCTGCTGTTCTGTACCAGTAGGTCAGGCTCTGGCTGGACTGGTCTGTGTGAGTGCTGCAAACAGGCGCATTCCCAGCCTGGTGGCATTCACACAGCTGCTTGGAACTCAAGTTTTAGGCATGGCACAGTTACTGTATGCTTAAAGCCAGCTTTCAGCCCACAGCACATTCTCTGTAGTGGCATATTCTCATTGTGATTAATACCATGATCAGCCTGTGTCTTTAATGAAGCTCAGATTTGTGAGTAGATAGACTGTTTCTCTCTGCTGGCAAATGAGAATTGAAGACACAGCAATCTGAATCTAATGATGATCTTTGGTCAGATTTTTTTTTTTTTTTTTTTTTTTTTTCACATACTATTACCATCCAACATAGCTAAAACAGTAACTTGAATAACACTGCCACAATGCTTGAGATACTCTTAAATAGGGGACAAGGGGACATACATTTGAATGGTAGTAGTTAATCAATTGCGAACAAAGTCATCCTTTATTCTGCATAAGTATGAACACTGAAAAAGAATGAAACTTGCTTTTCAAATATGAATGTTTAGTTTAGGTGTCTCGAAGACATATCTAGCTTTCTTTTTCCTTCTTATTCTTTTTATTTATTTATTTTTTTCTTTTTCCCTTTCCTTTTTTTTTTTTTTTTTTCTTTCCCCAAGATGAAGAGTTCTCAATTTTATGGCAAACACAAATTAAGGCTTTCTGCTCATCATCCACGCTGTCTAAATCAGAAAATCGGAGCTTCCGGGGTCTCTGCGGGCAGCGGCCGTGCTGCCTTCCTGCCCCGACATCTGCCTGTGCCTTCCTGGAGCTACAGCAGCTCGCTGGTGGAGCACTTTGGTGCTCCCTGTTTCCTCTCAGCGCCCGCTAGATGACGCCTGTGATATTAACAGCAGCTCACAGCCGTGGGAGGGGAAGATTTCGGAGCTTCGTTCTTCATGTTCCACATTTTGGGTATAGAAGTGTGTAGCTATGTGTGGTGCAGAGAGGCCTGGAGAGCAAGGATGGCTGAAATGCATCTTCACTGCCGTGTATTCGTGAGGACAGCGAAGCTGCAGAGATGCATTTTGTACTTTCACACCCTATCTCACCTGGCTCATGGAGTACAAGAGTGTAGAGAGCTGTAGCCAAATAACTTCACTGTTTCCTTAGGAGGAGGAAACACTTTGACATGACAAACATGTTGATACTGACATGTACAGCCTGGGATCTAGCTGAAGAAGGAGTAGAATATTGAAAGAGAGCAACAGCATTAGAAAACAGGTACATCACTTGTACTCCACATTGTGATGCACCTCTTGCAGAAGTATGCAGGGACAAATTAAATGGAGGATGAAGCCATCAGGCAGCAAACTCCTACAGCTGGTGATATGCCTCAGGACGTCATGCAGCAGAGCTAAGTCAGTGCCCTAATTACAGAGTAGTAAAGGACACTCCTCTTCACATGCTCTCCCTTGCTGGTTTGGGATATTTAATTCTACAGAAATCAAGACATGATTTTATTTAAAAAGTTCACAGTATAATTAAGACTAAAGATAAATAAAAGTCATTAAACTAGATCAGCTAGCCATTTATGCCCACTTACAGCAAGCTCGTTTATTTAATCTTGATTGTTTTATAATGGGCAAATACAATTTCCTCCTCTAGGTGCAGGTGCAGGATCAGGTTTTGTTTGGTTATTTGGATTCTGAAAGTAACATTGTGATTGTGGGTGGGTAAAATGAGGGGAAAACTGAAGATGTTGTACGACAACATGCTATCCATATTGGGGCAATACAGTCTTCAATTTGTCAAAGGCAAAGGCTATAATTGAAATTCTCTCATTTGAAAGTTAAAGTGTGTGCTGGCTGTGGTAGGAGTCTGCAGCAAGAAATTCAGCACAAATCACGTGTAGCAGCATCTGCCCAGATGGTCAAATAAGTAATCTTGATGCTAAATACAATAAATACATCATCATTTCATTAGACTTTTATGAAAGATATTTCTTTCCAAAGAACTGAATCTGTTTTCAAATTAACCTTTCCTGGCTTTTGTTTTTTTTTTTTTTAACCCTGGCACTAGCGAGACTGTCAAATCTTGCTTTCCTTGGTTTCACTGGCAATCGTCCTGGGACATCCAGGGATACCAGTTAGGATCAATTTTTGACCATTAAAGAAGCAACTGTGCTGAATCATTACCTAGATGTCTTTTCTTCTGGGTATGTGTGAGTCATACTGAAAATGAATTGAGAGTTTTTGACAGCCTCAATTAATCTGCTTTCACCTCCCTTGTTAACCAGTTGTTGCTGCTAACTGCCACTTCTACAGGTGTTTATAGCCTCTTCTGTACAGCCCCAAAACATTTTAATGTGAAAGAAGTAACACAGAGGCAAATGTACTCCCTACATCTCTCCAAAGGTGAAAGTGTTCAGGCTCTCTTTGTGCATGAGGAAGAAGCACGAATGTCCAGTATTTTTCCCTCCCACAAATGGCAGTGGAGACACTCAGGTCTCTGTATCTCTCTGTACCTTCAGACACAATGCACTTGCATCACAGTGTAGACCAGCTCCAATATGCGACTGTCCTCAGATCTGCCTGAAAAACCTCCCTCCTACCAGTGGTACATGCTTTTCTCTGTAGAAGAGCCTCAGTAAATCTGGGGCTGAATCTGAATGAAAGGCAGGGAATGTCTAAAGCACTGTCTGGATTTCATTCTCTTCTCCTTAAGCTGGGAGAAAATAGAAACGAGTGTGATGTGCTAACAACCTCTCCCTGTGCTCACAGTCCTAAGATGGGACATAGGCAAGGTAACATTCCAGTCTGCAGTTGTTAAAACTTGATGGCTAGTACACAGTGTGCTTTCTTTGATTAAACAAGGTTTATAAGCAGGTTTGCTAGCCATGGTTTCCCCCGTAATTAAACTATTTGATCTTCTCCTGAAGTAGCACTTGAAATGTTTTATTCTCTGGCAACTGGATAAACAGACAAGTTGCATTTCTTTGTCTCAAGATGCCATCTAAAATACAGCAAAATAATGAGCCTGTTTTAAGAGTTCAAATTAAGTTATGCAATGCAGGAAGTGAGTTGGGTATTCTTCCTTTTGCTGGCATTTCAGCACCAGAGTACCTCATGGTTGTGTGCAGCCTCTGAGCGATGTGGAGAAACACTCCTCTTGCTGTAGGTGCTGGGCTGGGCTCACAGCAGAACAAGAGCTGAATGGCAGCCCTACTGTGGGTTGTTGTTGTCATTATTCCTATTAATATTATTGTTATAATTTGTCTTCTCATCACCAAGTGTGAGAAATTCTAGCCATGAAAAGCCTCGTAAAGTTGATACATGGAGGCCGGAACTGGTGCATAAACCCACATCCAGACAACTCTTCACAAGCTGGAGTGACTCCAAATTGCTTTTACTGGAGAAGATAGCATTTTGTTGGACAGAACTTCTCTGAGACCACAATAAAGTCCAAAGTGAAAGATCAACATATTCTCATCATCAATTCTTTGTCAAGTTGTTAAGGAAAGGATTTCTGCTGTGGAGCAGGTTCAAAACAGCTCATTTGTTATCCTCTTCCTCCTTTCTAAGGCACTCACATGTTTTCTGCAGTGTTAGGTAGTTTAAGTTTCTCTACCTCCATATTCCCCTCCCCCCCCCCCCTCTTTTTTTTCCTCTTCAGTACAGCTGTTTGTAGCACATAAGGCTTGTAAATCCCAAATTCATAATACCAGCTAGTGAATTCTAGAGGACGTCTTGGAAACAATGATTCTGAGACCTTGGATGTTCCTCAACCATCTTTCAGACTGTGTTCATAAAACCTCTCCCATAACAAGCTTCTTGCTGTCTGTTCATTTTCACCAGATTAATGTCCAACCCTTCATAGAAATTAAAAAAAAAAAAAAAAAAAAAAAAGAAAAAGAAAGAATAGGATGAATATATTCACCAGCTGTAGTTTATGGTGAATACATTCTTACATGCTTAGGCTCCTTGAAAGCAATAGGAACATTTGTATAAAAATGTGTTATTTGACTCAAGTAAGAAACAGAACAAGGCAAATAAGAGGGGATGCTGAGTTTTCTGCAAATCAGGTGTCTTCTGTAGTGCCATTTAAAAACAAAACCTTTAAAGATGCTTTAAAAATACTAATTTGGTGGGAAATGTCAGCCATATTCCATACAATACCTTGAAAAAAAGTGTTAGTTATAAAAGAAGTTTAAAAACTGCCCTCAAATGCACAGTAACTGTTGATATACTTGGATGATCTACATCTTGTGTTGCAAAGAAATGGTGTGTCCCTTTTTCACACATTATCAAGCCACAAGACCCTACCTGTGCTTCACAAAGAGATATGTTGCCAGTGTTTACACAGGTGGGCTATGCAAGGGGGTGTGAAGACTGTTGGCAGCTGTGCAAAAGGCATCAGCCTTTTGTGAAACGGTGAGAACAAGTACATTTTCAGGGGTGAAGTATTTAAAATATACATTTTTTGAAGTGCAGTGCATTGAATTCCATGCTTGCAAAAGGCAGATATAGGACTAATGCAACAGGTCAGAAACAGTAATCTGGAACTCATAGCCTTAACAGAGTTCAGGGTGGCTCTTTAAACCTTCTCACAGTGGCTGCAGCCACTGTATCTCCACCCTGGTCTGGATGGATTACTTGAGGAGAGAAAGAGTTTTCCTCTTTGCCCTTTTTGCTGAGGTTGCTGGTTATGTATTAACCTGAATGCTACAGGTGTGTAATGGGAATATTTTGTAGGAATTCAAACTGGGGACTTAGGTATGGAGGGGCTGCATCCCCTACGAACGTCATGCAAATTTGAGTGGTAGGAACTGAGCTTTGGTGAACCTCTCTGGAAAAAGAAATAACACCAACTTGGATGGAGGGAGGCAAGGAGGGAAGTTATGGACACCTCGAGGTCCCCAGGTTGCAGTGGTTGGTGTGGGCAGGGCAAAAAACAGCAGAGGCAAAGGCATCATATCCCAGGTGGGCATGAGGACTGTGCTCAGTGAATCTGCTATGCTCCAAGGCCAGAGGTAGACACAGGAAGGGTTGACAATCATTGCCAACTCAGCTTAGGACATTCTGGAGGAAGGCAGTCAGAAAAAAAGGTTGTCTAAAGAGCAATGGGTCAAAATGGAAATTTGCTGCCAAGAGTGGTGAGTTAAGTTTGTGGACCTTCCTGGAGTCATTTGTGGTGGTAGCATTTCAACTGTGTGATTGCTCTACTCGTACATTCCTCTTTGACACAGGCTGGCACGTGATGAGCATTGCCTGTGCTGGGGAGCTCCAAGGCTGATACCCTCTGTTTCATGCAGCAAGAGCTTCTCAGTAAGAGCACATGGGCTTTTTTTTCCCATTCTTTTGGCCTCTAATGACACTGATTGCTGCCACGTGTGCATCACATCTAAGCTGGGCTCAGATTCACTAGAATGATGGAGCCAATGGATGGGCTCTGGAGAGAAGCACTTTTCCTTTCCCCTGCAGGGCAGTGGATCCTCACAGTTTTCTGTTTCTGCCCAGGATCAGTCCCTGTGAAGGGAGGGAACCCTCCCCTGCAGAAGTGAGCAGTGGTGCAGTGTGTCACCACATGCTGCCCTTCCTTGGGTTGAATGCACTCTGTGAATTTTGCTCATCTCTGACCTCCCCAGTAGAAACAAACATGCTGAGCAAGGAGGTCTAAGTGAGCTGGCCAAGCCACAAGAGCAGTCAGTCTTAGGGTGCCGGTTTAGGACTGAGGATTTCCTGGCTCCCTGTCCCATGCTCTGGCTACACAGATGAACTCCTCACGTGGTCAGTCATGTATTATCATACTCCCACCAAGGTGAGTGTGTGGAGTGGCAGCAATTAAGGGTTTTTGCCTCCATAACCAGCTTGCCATTCAATTCCTGTAGCAATTTAAGCTCAAACTCAAAAAAAAAAAAACAAAAACAAAAAAAAAACAAAAAAACACACACAACAAAAACTATCAACCCTGCAACCCTAAACCTTTTGCATTTCTCCAAGCTGTTTCAGGGAGCATCCTGCAAAAGAAGGATGCTGAGGTATTTTTGCTTGCGAATGACACAAAAAAAATTTCCTATTCTGACAGAAAAACCTGATTTTTGGCCATTTCCCACTCCTGGCATCTCACCCTTCCCGTGGGGTGCCTTCTTGTGGGGCTGTATTTGTGGCCTCAACCTGGCAGGGCACAGGAGGCTTTGGCTGCAGCTCAGCATCTGCAGACCCGAGCCGGGGGTGCCTTGGCTGCCCCCATCCCTGTGGTGTTCACAGCGCGTGCTTGTTAACCACGTTTAGGCTGCTCAGCGTCAGCACCTTCATACCTTCACAGGCCCTGCTACTTAAGCTAACAACAAGTTTGTAAGGGAATAGGATATGAAACACATAAATAAAAGTATCAGGTATCCCTAAAACATGTGTGGATTAAGCTGGTGAAAAGGTGAAATTTCTCTTCCCTGTGAGTTAATGTCTATTTTTCTTGGAAACTATACTTTGAGGACGGCCCCCCTTTCTACTAACGTGATAAAAGATACGTTTTCTTATCTGAATGCAATGACATTTTAAAAGGCTCCCTTTGTTGTATCTAAACCTGTATGTCAACAATTATACCTCTTATACAATTTTCTTCATATTTACTTAATATAACTCTACATTGTGTTGATATAAAACTAGACAGCATACTTTTAACTTCTCGGTACTTTTGTTGGATGAAAATCTTCACAATGCCAGACTAATCTTTCATGACTGACAGCATATTGGCATGGCATGACAATTTAAATCCATGTTGGAATATGTTAATCCATCACCTGGAGTTATGATACTTTTTTTTTTTTTTTTTTTTTTTTTTTCTTTTGGCTTCTAGATATAACTTTTGTTTCAAGCTGTGTGTTTTTAAAGGTTAGGTGTCTCACTTCTAACTCTTCTTTACAAAAGTGCTTTGAAATTGTTTATTCCTAGATATCAGGAGGTATTTGCAAGTGAAATAACAAGAATAACCCTTTGGATGTAACTTTTATTTTTCTAGCTTTTATTAAGTAACTCACTCTGTTAATATTTTACCCTGTGAGTTTGAATTGAGAAGTCTGTTCTGTGGCTGCAAGGAAGAAAAATTGGTTTGCTCTTTTCTGCTAAACACAAGAAGATATTTTTCAGAGAAAAACAAAACAAAACAAAACAAAACAACTTGCTGAGATTAACCATATTTAGTGCAAAATCTAGGGAGATATTCTGATGTGCAAAGAGGAACTAGACTGAAATTCCTTCAGAAGCACTGTTCCAGCACTATCTGTCAATGGAAATGATGTCTGGCATTCTGCAAGACTGTACCCAGGGTTCTTGACCTTGGCATTGATACCCTTGTGACCTGCATTAATGCCAAACTTCTCTAAAGGACTATGTCGCCCACTGTTCTCCAAAAGTGCTACTTCAGGGTCTGCACTGAGCTCCTGGGAAAGGAGCAGACATACACCAACCACTGCATTTGCCTGGGACAGAGCAAAGCCAGGAGTTCTCTTTTTCCTCTGCCTCCCCTGGGAAGTTTTACAGTATTGGGATACAATGTTGATACTAACTTTGAAGAAGTTGGATAAAAGTCATCACAAAGCAGGCTTTTGCCCAGGAATGGGTTATTCATGGCCCCACAGCTGAAGAAGATGTATTGAAAACACTTAAAAGGATAAATACTATATAACTGTCAACAATGGTGAATATTGAAACAAAAATAAAAAGGATAATCGAGACCTTAATTTACTTTGCAACAGTAAAAAGGAAGAAAGAGGAAAAAGGAATTTGTAATAAAGCTATTCAGGGGAGCGTGTTAGGTAAGTTTCCATGCTACGAACTGTCTAAAGATGAAGTGTTATCAGGATTTGTTTTGACTATAGACAATATGAACTTTACTCACCAATATAATCACAGAAAACAATTTGTGTGTGTCACTTTTGCTCAACCATTTTCAGGGATAACGAGTTCCTGCTGTAATACTCTATACTATAATTTCTGCTACCACTGTTGACTGAAAACAAACCAGAGAGAAGTTAAAATCATACTGTCTACAGCCAGCTTGGAAAAACATTACCAAAAGCAGCTAATCCCAGCTTTGAAAGTCCTGAACTACACTGCAGATAGGAAAACCTGCCTGAGCATATGCCATGCTTCGGAATGGTAGTCTCTGACCTTTAAATGGCTGGCTCCTGTAACTGGGTAATGAACTTGGTACAGTTCAATGGCTTTAATACCTCAACAATAGACATTCTTGCTTCTGGTTTAAGATGTTCTAGGTATTAAGCTTGCAAATAGCCCAGGGAACTCAATTAGCCAAGTGAACACAAGATGCAATTGTTTGATGGCTAGTGTTTCAGGGGAAAATGAATTCTAGTCAGGTGAACAAAAAAGGAGACAAACGTTCCTGTTTTCTCATAAGTAATATACCTGGAAAAGAAGCAGGAAGTGGTGTGTATAATCATGGCAAAAAGACCCAGAGAAGAAGGGAAGAGAGAGCAGAGACAACTTAAAATGATTTCATGTGTCATAATAAATCATACGGCAATAAAATGGAGCAAGTGACATGCAAGTGTCACAGCTGCAGATGGGAAGGACCTTGCAGACCATTGAGACCCTGCCCCTGAAAAGTCACGGCCGTGATTTAGGATGTATCAGACAAGCAGCCAGAAGTTAATTAGCTGGCAAATAGCTCTCTGCAGCCATACTAAGAAACCACTGAAGTCAATGTCTGTTAACTTAACAGTGCTCACTGTTGCAAGAGAGACCTGAACAACCTCGTCTTTCCTGACTTGTCAGTGTTGGAGGGTGTTTAACAGGCCATTCATTACAGCAGTGGATTAGTGTGGGATGAAAAATGTATCATTTCAATTCTTCTTTCCTGGCAGCAAGGGACTGATGCCATGGCATGTTAAACATGTTTATTCAAGCAAACTCTAGTTGTTTTTTTTTTTTTTTTCCCCTGTATATATGCAAGTTCACCTTTGTGATAGACAAATGTTACCAACATACTGAATGCTAAAAAGAAATGTGTATTGTTGACTGTGTTTGAATGACTGTTCAATACTGCAGTGAAAGCACACAGAGCTGTGGCACAAAGGTCTTACAGGTAACAGTTTTTCAGTAGCCATTCTTGAGCTCTCCTTCGCAGCTGCTCCTGTTACACCAGCAGTGGCATTTACATTAGCAATCAGCAAAGTGACCACCCACGTAAAATCTTTTTCAGCTGGGAGCGTCCAAACTGTACACCTAAAAGTGCAGTGGGAATTCAGAGGGAGCCTTAACTTGCTGTGAAGTGTTTTTCATTACTCATTTCAATGGAGATGAAAAGCTTGTTTTGAGGATAAGAGATAATGTGATTTCTGTGCATGCTGCACAAAAGCAGGCTGGTGGCTAATTCATTATTCAGGTTGCAAACTTGAAAAAAAAAATCATTCTGTCCATAGAAAAGTACAGGCTGTTACAGGTATGGCAGGCAGTGTTTTTTTTTTTTTTTTCTTTCTCTGTCCTCCTCTTACTTTTGCCCACTTCAGGCTAACATTTCACAGTTTCAGCATGGTAGTGCTGGTTTTGCAGCAATTAAACCATATTTATCTATACCTACCTCAGAATTTGACCGAAGAAACACCTCAGATAGAACATGAGTTTTCTGTAAACAGTTTTAGTGTAATATCACAGACTATTTAAAGAATCATTAATACCAAAAACTATGGTAATTTACAGATTATTATTATTATTTTTTAACACCACTTCTAACCAAGAGAGTGATAGGAAACATGGAGCTATAGGACATATTCAAAATGGCTCCTGTAATGGCATTGCCTTCTCAATCACTTCCCCTGTGATGGTATTGATATAGGGGTTAAGATGGTTGAGAGTGTAAACAGTGTTCATTGTGGGCTGTTGTCACAAGAACTGCATTGCTTCTCCTTTCATTTTAAAACTGAATTTAAAAAAAAAAAAAAAAAAAAAAAAAAAAAGCCTATGCTTACTGCTGAGAAGGAAAGAGCATGGCATTGAGGAAATTTTGTTAAGTCTTCTTCCTTGGAGACCTTCAAAAGCTGCCTGGACATGGTCTTATACAGCCTGCTCTGGGTGCTTGAGCAAGGGGTTGGACCAGGTGGCCTCCAGTGGTCCTTGTCAACCCTAGCTGTTCTGTGATTCTGTGAACTTCTTGTGCATGCAATTATTAAGACTCTAAAGTTTCTGTAAGATTTAAAAACACTCAGAAATGGCAGATCTGCACCTGATCTCAAATGCAGCATATTTATGGGGAAGTTTACAACCTTTTGTGGCATATCAGAGAGGACCTGGATAACCATGCATCAAAATTTGTAGGAGTCACTAGAGTTAACAGCTCCACCATTACATCCCCTGGAGCTTTTGCCAAGCTTTGCCTCAGCTGTGTCTATAGGGCTGAAAGCCTCCCAGTAAAGGGATGAACAGGACAGCTGGTGCCCCGACTACCTTGCAGAGAAGTGAGAAGGCCTGCTGTCAGGAGCTGTGGTCAGCAGCCTTGATAATCTCTGCCCTTTTCCAGTTGTTGGACCTGATGCTCTGTTCATCACTCAAGGGAAAATAAAAATAGGAAGGGGAGGCTAGGGTGATCTGCAGGAGCAGAAGAGTATGAGGCTGTGAGAAAGAGAGAGGGAGCAAAGAAAAGGGAAGGCAGGGAAGGCCAGGGAGCTTGCTGTGTGGCTCAGACAGCAGGAGCCGCGACCTCCCACACCCAGGTTTGGGGCTGAGCCCAGCCAGGCATTCTCCCAGTTATCCACTCACTCTCAAAACATGGACCAGAAACTGGGCAACAACCAGCAGCAGCAGCAGTCAGGAACTCCACTTCTCATCAGCTGGTTTCCTGATTGGAAAGGAGAAGCAAACTGTCCTTTGAAGGAAATGAATGGCTTTCTTGGCTTGGCACCCCTTCAGCCTCACAGAACTTCTGTATAACATCTCTGGAAGAAGATCAAGAGGCAGCACAGACTAAGAAAATGGAAGTCAAACCTCATCCCCAGAGATTTTGCTCCTAAGAGGAAGGCTTGCCAGCAACCTCACGGAGTCCATAGTGATATCCGCATTACTACAAAAGAGGTCTGTAAATAACTATTTAAGTAGGTTATCTCTTCAAAGAAGTATTGTAATTTTTTTGCATCTCTGATTTCTCCATAGCCTAAAATTACCTTATTCTTTCTATTTTCAGTTAGACTCTATTTTATTCTGTGCCAAAAACCTCAGTTTCTCATGAAAAAACATGAAGAGTTTCTCATGGTCAAACTTGCCTTTGTAAAAGTCTGACTCACTTCTGCTGGGCTCTTTCCATTTTGGCAAGAGTCTTCACAACCCTCATGCGCACTGGAAGTGTGAAAAGATTGGGTGAGGTATTTGACATGGAAGACAGTTCCCCTGTAGCCAACTGGGATGTGAGGAGCAGGTGGGTTTAAGAAATATCAGAGAGATGGAGCTGACTTTCTTAAAGTGATAGTTGTGTGCTGAATTTCTTTCTAAACTAATGAGTTTTGTAACTATTTCTGTTGTTACTGATTTAATATTTGAATTGTTCAAGGTGTTTTGATGTTCAGAAGTTTTGTAGGAACAATAGAGGACAGGAAATAACATTATGAGATGTAGTTCTCAGACTTTGATGCTGTGACAGAAAAGCTTGTAAATGATCTATGGTCCACTGAATCTTTTCCAATACTTGTAACTTTTAATGGCTATGAAGCGTACTTCATGGTCTTCAGAACGGAAATTGCTCAAAAGGAAACTCTTTGATTTGGATGGGAAAGAAAGTCTTAGTTCCACAGGAAGTCTCAATAAACAGAGGTGAGACAATATGGAGAGAAGATTGTACAATTGAATTTCAAGCAGAATATATATATATATATATATATATATATATATATATATATATATACACATATTTTCCCTCAGAAGTATTGGCTTCTTTCAGTCTGGAATAACTTGACTTTTAGGATATTGATATAATAAAGGTATAAAGTCATACCTTCACAAAAGATGTCTTTCCCTATAAAGATTATGAAAAGAAATATGATATTGAATATTTTATATTTCAATATTAATATTTAACATTTGTCTTTCAGAAATCACATTCAAATAAATTAGTGATATTATTACATGTAGAGTCTCCATGGAAGAAAAGAAGTTCATACTAAAAGAGTTTTCCTCTGCTGATTGATTAAGTCATTCTATCAAAAAGATCTCTTGATTTTGGCTCTGGGCTTGATACCATAAAAAACTAGTCACCTTATCTTAAGTTTCTTAAGGTGTTTTTTTTTTTTTTTTTTTTTTTTTCCTCCCCCTCTAGATTGCATTGAAGCAGAACTTTGTGAACAAATGAGTTTACATCACTAGCACTGGTGTTTGGTTTCCTGAAACATCACAGAAAAGAGAGTGTGGTCTATGGGAGCACAAGGAGCAAGGGGTGAAGGCAGGAGATAGCTTCTACATGATTTGCTGAAATAGAAATGTAAACAAGAAAAGAGCTGGTTTACTCCACACAGCAGAAACACGTGTTTATGTTCCTGCCCAATCAAACGGGTGGTGATCATGTCTCTTTATTTATTCTTTTAGGTCAAAAGGTACTTGGCATGTGACAGAGTATATATGGATGTAGGTTCTACTTGATAGCATGTGTTTTGCATTTGTTTAGTTTGCTTTTTGGTATATTAGAATAAGAAAAAGGGATATTCACTGCTCTCAAAGGAAACCTTCCCCTATACAGCACAGTATATACTAGTGAAAAACTGCCCTGATGTTCATAATAAGATACTTTCTAGAATGTCCCTCTCAAAGGCTGACATTTCTTGATTGCATAAATCCCCTTCAGTCATTTAAAGAGACCACAATTTATCCCATTCAATATTGCTTCAAAAACCTGAACTTTAGAACTGCTCCTCAACCATTATTGTCAGTGCATAGTTATCCAGGCAGCCAGACCATTAAGTGCTCCTCTTTAATCTGCTGGGTCTGTATTTTAGTTTTGGTATCTCAGTTGTGAGCTATTATAACAAAATTTGACCCAAGCAAAAGTTCAAAAGGTTACCACCATCAGCTGAAACTCAGCAATATGTGTGGGCATGTTCCTAGTTTGCCTCAGCTCAGCTGCAGCCTAATTTGACATAGTCTAAACTTTTATTGTTTCTTACTTGTGATTTGACATTCCACTGCAGGCAGCTTCCTCCTGAGATCCTTTCCTCCTTTGACCTCATCTGGCAATATGGCAGGGCAAGCCAGAAAGCAAGCACTTTCAATTCTTGTTGATTTCTTCCTTCTCCCACTTGGGGATATGCAGTTAGAATTTCAAGCATTAATTGCCAAGATGAACCTGTAAAATGGGCAGGTGCAACCATGTATTACATGTATGGACAAGGTAAGTAGGTGACACATATTACATAGTGGTATACTTTGCTTCTTTTTATTGTAGCTGAGCAAACACTGTGAAAAATCCCTTATACAATGATGTACTCAACTGCTAAATTACTTGGCTTTAGCCATGCCAAACTTGTTTCTTTCTGTATGATTTTTTCTTTCCCAGGGATATCCTGCTCATCAAATTTTATTGGCACCTGTGTAGGTGTGGAGAAAACTGTATATGTACATATTTGCTGAAACTGAATTTGCAACATGCATAAGTTCTTATGTGAGTTGTACATGCTGGTTCATTCAACTTGCAAGTGGCAGAGCCTAAGGAGTGTCTGCCTGGCACCTTGTATTGCTCAAGGAAAGGCAATATTTACAATAGCATCTTGCAGCCAATCTTTCAGCTCCTTTGTTCTTAGACTACTGAATGCTAGTATGATCCTGAACAGGAAAATGAGCATGAAACTTCTGAGTTCCCCAGTCATCTTGTATCTGAAATAGTTTCTAATCTTTCAGGCTGCAGTCAAGTCAAAAGGCTAAGGAAAGACGAGAGGGAACTCCTTGAACTTGTGGTAGCTCCTGTTAGTCTCCAGCTTTGCCACTTGGAAAGATTTATTCTTCATATGTGCTTTTCTCCCTGGAAGCTTGTCAAGTGGCAAAGCAGGATCTTTGTTTTCCAGGATAAATGTTTTTGGGTGATAAAATTTAAATAGTTCAGTCACCTTCCAGAACATTAACATTATGTACATTTTTTTTCCAAGACAGGATTTTTATTGGAGGATACTTCATCTATCACTGTAAAAACATTGCAGATTTCAGAGGTTTATGAGAGGTTTAAAAAACAAGTGTACAAATGACAGCACATCAAAATTGTTAAAGTAAAACATAATTCAAATATATGTTGTTCTTTTTGAAAAATGCTTTTGATACTTCGGTCTTGAAACAACAGCCTGTTCTTCTTTCATGACCCATTTTTTGGTTATGATAAAGGTGCCATATTGTTTAATGTGCAAAAGTTACAGATACTGTTACTAACATCAAGGATATTGATTTGGGCTTGCTCTGCAGTAATTGATTTACTATCTTGGGTGAGAAAACACATGGAGCATCAACTGAGGATAATTATGATCAATTGCACCTGTGTTTGCCTTGAAGAACACTACGAAAATCTCAACTCAGCATAATTTTACTCTGTTTGACTTGAAAAGAATAAACCAATGAATGACTCCATGGAAATGAATTTATTTTTTAGAGGAAATAAACATTTTTCATACACTCCTTCACAGCTTAGAGAAATATGGGAAGAAAGAAACTAAAGAGCTCTTGTGAGGTGGATGGCTTGAGCTACACCCTTTGATTTGCCTACTGTGGTCACACATCAGCTGGTCAGAGAAGCTTTTGGAAGTGTGACAGAAGCTTTTGGAAGTGCAAAGTCTATCATGTTGAAACACTGAAGACATTTCCTTCCTTCCCTCCTTCATTCCTTCCTTCCTAAATAAATGGTTTTAATTAAATGACAACTCATTCTATTACTTAATCTAAATCAGTACCTTCACATACCTGTTTAGGATTCCACTCTGGCATATTTTTTTTTAAGGAATTTTTGCTTGATTCAAACTGTAGCTATTTTATTTGCATATAATTGCAAAATTCATTGTGTATTTTAAGTTCTTCTGAAAGTAAATAAAAGAGAGAGATTACAGTTAAATTGTGTTTGTTACAGATGTCACTGAAAAAAAAATTGTTGAAATATTTCCTGGGGAGCATGTCTTTCCAATGGAACCAAAATTTTCTTCAAAATACTTATCTTAGCGAAACCAAACATCATCCTCTTCCATAAAAATTTTCTTCTGTATTTTTTGATACCTAGACAAGTGTCTGTTTGAAAAACATGAAAAATAATTAAAAAGAGGTGGAAGTAATTTTTCATATTTTTTTCATATGGGAAAAATATAATTTTCTGAACAGCTGTGTTTCTTACAGACCTACCATAATAAATCAGTATTTGTCAGTAATAAAAGAAAAAAATATATCAGATACCAAACACATTTCATTTTCAAGCTTCCAAAGGATTATTCTAAACAACAGCAAGGAAAAATATATGCCAAAATGTATTATAATACCTGAGGGCCCTTCTTAAGTAAAAAGTAAGCCCTAGCCTTTTTTTCTACAGATTGGGTTTCAGTTGCAGCCAAGACAAACCCATAAGAGTGCTGTCTGGCTACTCTGGTTGAACCTTCATGTAGTATGCATGGGGTCTGGTGCTGTCACCCTGGAGGGGGTGGTCCTCAGGTTGGGAGAATGCTCAGGACGTTCTGGTGAACATCTAAGCAGAAGCAGTGAGCAGAGGGTGGATTCAGCCAGCCAAGCTTTCTGGGAATGTTGTTCCAATTTTTCAGCTGGGCATTGCCATATGTTTCAAATTTCAGAAAATATCAAGATGTTTTTGATTTTTTTTTTGACTTCTTGTGGTGTCTTCCTGAGCTAGTCCAATATTTCCTCTGGCACACTAAGTGCAAAGGTGTATCACAGTGATTTTATGCTGGCTATTCATAATTCATATAAACCAGAGGTTCAGCTTTTCTGGCAGAAAATGTGGTAAAGAATACAGCTGTAATGTTGCAATTTTATTTTTATTTTATTTTATTTTATTTTATTTTATTTTATTTTATTTTATTTTATTTTATTTTATTTTATTTTATTTTATTTTATTTTTGCAGATAGACACCCAAAAGTGGAACCAATTCAAGCTAAAGCCTTTTGCATTTTTCCAAAATGAAAATTCAATAACGTCTGTTCAGAGACAGATGTGTTTTTTGTACTGAAATCTCTTTTAATTTGTTGTAGTCTCCTGTTTTTCTATTCTAGTCTGGAAAGGAAGAAAGTGCTGTTCTTGCAAGCATCACTGTTCTTGCCATTCAGTTTTGGATGTGAGATCTTTGCATAGTTATTGAAAGCCTGGTCAAAGGGTGATGTGGATAACTGTTTATAAGTTTTGTTGTTCTGGGTGAGACTGTTGGTCCAGTGAGACTGCTCCAGAGTTCAGGTTTGCTTACTAATAGTACTTTCAAATATCTACCTGATGTTTAGCAGTTTCTTAGGTGACATCCCAAGGGCTGTTTTGCTGTTTTGTTTATGGTGTATAGAAAGGAAAGTAACAAAATTAGTACATTTAAAAATTTTATCTGAGTGACAACTTGCATGCAGCTAGTAGGTTGGCTTTCCTTTCATGGTTTATTTCTCAAAGTGCACAGGACTTTATGTGCAAAGATGTACGCTCCTGTATAAAAAACAGTGTTGTGACTTGCTGTAGGAAAACCATTTAGCAAACTTGCATTATGTTTTCCTTCCACAAGTAATCCCTGTCAGAAGTGTAATACCAAGTTGTCACCCTGGTGAGGAGACCATTGTAGGGCCTAGTAGGCAGTAACCTGCTGCACAGCCCAGGAGAAGTACCTTTGGGATCATTTCCCATAAACTCTAGCTGAACCTTGTAAAATACTGGCCACTCTGCATGCTGCAGTAGATGAATGTGGCTTCCATTTATCTTTCATATCATAAATATTTTCTGTGATTTAAGGCACTCATTGCTTCCTTTTGCTGTCACGGAAATGAAGGAAATACATTTCAGTAGCACTTTACAGAATGTACTTATCTTCAGTCGTTGTTGTAAATATGCAGTGATCATGTTCTCACCATGCAAAATAAATCTGAATGTTTTGCCAATTAGTTCACTCAAGTCTCAATATAAGTTACAACTAGTGTCAATTTTTTCCTGTTAATAAACTCCTTAGCTACATCACATTTTTAATGCATTTGACTGTTATGCTGTTACAATTAATAAAAGAGTGTTGGAATAAAATCAAAGTCCACTGTGTATTATTTTTGTGTTGCACGTAGAACAGCAAGGATCCCATAAATAATAATAGTGGGATTTGTTAAGTGCCTCACCTCTGCAGTTCTTAAAGTCCTGAACAGAGGAATGAATGTGGGATTAGGGATGTCACCCATTGGCATATAATGACAAATACACAAGTGAAATGTGATCATATGGAACCTAGGGAGAATGAAGAGAAAAATAATAAAGACAGGTCACAGAACCAACATGTAGAAAATAGCTTAAAGACAGGTATAGCTAAAAGGAAGTCTTCAAAGATGAAAAGGGATGAAAGGAGACAGAAGAAAGCCAGGAACTTGCCAAAGAGTCTGCTGCAGCAGAAGCAAGGCTAGTTGCATGTTTCAGATGCTGCAGAAATATGCAGACACAAACACAGTCACAAGGTCTGGGGTGTGACTTGAGACCTTTGGTGCCCCTAATTTGCTAGGATGATGTCAAGAAACAAGCTATTACAGTATCAGGGGCTCATTAGGTCTACTTAGCAAACGTATCGGCATTAGTGGTATCTGTGACTTACTTTCACAAAGTGAGGCTGATGTCAAAGGTGAATACCAATATGCCTGGCTTCATGGCCTTGAGGTTACTTGCCCAATGTTGAAGAATAACGCTTTAATTACTCTCTAGTGCAGTGCATCTGACTTGCAGGAGTTGCTTGCAAACTTAGGTTTTGGAGAGGTTTCTGTCGTTTGATCTCAATACATAGTCCTGGCATTTAGCTTAACCACTAAACCAAGAGGCTCTTGGCTTAACCACTGTAGAGGCTTGGGTTGGTAGAAAAGTGTGTGGGAGCTCTCCGGGAGACTGCTCATTCACGTTTGCTAGTAGTTGAAAGAAATCAAAATAGGAGACAGCACCCAGGAGCTCTGGTGCTTGTGTGTGGTCCTCAGAGCTGTTGACATGTGAGCAGTTGATGCTGTGATGGGACTTGGTGTGGAAAGAGGAAATGAACATTAGATTTGCCTTCACACTTAAGAAGTATTTGAGTATGCTCATACAAAGGGGATGGGAAATGTGGAAGCAAATTTCCCACTCCCCACTACCTCTTTTCAAACTCCTTCTTTTGTCTGGGTAAAATGCACCTCTGCTGAGGGCTTTGCCACCTCTGCTTTGCTATCATGACCACATGATAGTCTGACAAAGACTTTCTGCTGTAGTTTCTTCTTTTTCTTACTCCTTCTGCTCACATTTTTTTAGTCTTTCTCTGTCTTTTCAGTCCATTACCATCCCAATCTGCTTCTGAGAAAACCATCTTTTCCCCTTTCTTTCTTTGTGACTTTCCTTTAGCACCCTGCCTCTATCACAACATACAGGCTGACTCATTTTTTAACCATGGCTTTCAATTTTCAAACACTGAAAAAAGTCACCTCAACAAAACCTTGTTCCTTCTCCACCTGTGGTAGCTCTCGGTGAGGATATGGGAAGTCCCCATCTTACTGCTGTTCCCTCCCACAACCACCAAACAGGTTACAGGTGGCATTTCTGACCTGCCTCGTGCCACCAGCAGCAGAAGCCCTGCTGGAGGAAGCCCAGGCAGGAGATCCTAGCCTGTCACACCTCATCTCCTCCACTGCTTCAGGAAGCACTGCTGTACACAAGGACAGAGCATGGGGTGCTGGGCAACTGCCATGAAGAGGGAGTGGCTGGAGAAAAATACCTGGGAGAAAACTGCTCTCTTACAGCATTTCTGCAAGGATACCTTGAGCTGGAACATACATGGTGAGCTGACTAATTTGAATGTAACTGGTTTAAGTGGGTTTAGATTTCACCTCAAAATATTCACTCAGCCCTCGTCACAGTCCCTCACATTGTGTCTGTGGAGTTTATGGAAACACAAAGTTAATTGCTTGGGTGTTTCCAGAATTTCTCTGGTATTTAATTTAAGATAACACATGAGGAAGTGTGTTTGCAGCTGGATGTGTGTTCTTTTTTACATCCTCAGTTTATAGTACACAAATGTTATTTTTATAAAAAATTCTTCCTGGTCACTGAGTTAGCTGGCAGATCTCACTCAGACTAAATGCAAACTCCTCTACACAGCTCTCACCCCCTACCCAGAACTGGCACACTTCTAGGAAAGCAGTCCTCATGACCATGTAGCTCTTCTCAAGGAAAGCAGCAGAAAGTATTGTACAAGGCTGCTGGTTTCACAGTGCTAACACTCACAAATAATTGTATATTAAGGAAACACCTGGTCTCGAACAATCAGAACACAGAGAAATGTAGATGTTAGTAAAAATCAGAAAAAGCATACAGAATGCTCTTTGATTTAAATGCAACGAACCTATGAAGCTGACAACTGTAGTTCACCTCCCTAAACTAATCAGGTCAGTGCTGCCATGACCATGGTATGTTTTTGACTTTTTTTAAAGAAGATACTATGCTGGACAAAAAGGCAAAGATCAAATGAGATGCACTTACTTTGGTCTAATCATTTGCTTAGAACTGGTCTGAGACCCTTAGGTGTGTGCAAGAAGGGGTGCAAAGGAGTACATCAGAGGTGTGGCATGTGTGAAAAGTAGATGCAAAACTTCTAGTATGGCCCAAGAATTGTTTCTCTACAGCTCTGTGCAAGCAACACCTGGGTGTTAGGCAGTATGCCTTAGCTGTACCTTTGTCTACGTCTTTTGTCAGGAAGGATTAGGCTTTTTAATCTACAGATTAACCAGAGGGGTGATGAAATTTCTGTCACTGGGGATAACAAAACTCAGCTGGGCAGGGCTGAGCAACCTGACTTCACTTTAAAATCGGCTTTGCTCTGAGTGGGGTGTTGGACCACAAATGCTCAGTGGTTCTTTTCAACTTAAATTAAATATAGGCACCATATACTTTCTCAAGTAGTATTTCAGCAAGATAAATACTCCTCCTCCACATAAAAATAGTAATGACAGAATAGTCAGAAGTTTTTAATATGTCATCTCTTTCCAGTCTCACATCTCTAGACACTGTAGTAAGGTGCACTGAGAAACATGGGGCACCATCTAAATTGCTGTGACTCAGGGGGAGTGTGCTGCTGTCACATCCTTCCTCTTCCTCAGAGCAGGACATGAGCTTCTGGGGGAGGTTTACAGTCTCTTCAAGTCTCCTACAAAATTTTGTGACAGAAGGAGCATACAGACCAGATTGTTAATCTCAGCTCAGATGTCTCTGCATCTCTTCTTCCTTTCAATGGGGTGCACAAAGGCTTTATGCTCTGGCAGAATCCTCATATTCATTGCAAATCAAAACCAGCAGTTAGTAAGAAATGCCTGTACTCATTTGAATGAGGGATGATATATGTGTACTTAGAAGTGGCAGTGGATCAGGTGGTAGGAGTTATTTTTCTCTCTAAAGGGATGCATGGGCAGATGACATATAAAAAGCTTTGTGACAGCTCAGCATTTTGTATTATTTTTACACAAATGCTAAGGAGATATATATATTATAATGAAAGAGTGTTAAGGAAAGGAGAGCTTCCAGTACTACAACAAGACCATAAGCCACTAGTTGACAAACTAATCTTTCATGTTGGTGTTCAAAACTAAACAAGCTCTAGTTCCCTGAAGAGAGATGTTAGCCCCTTTCGTAGACTTTAGCAAGTCTTGCCACTGCACAGTGTCAGGTGACAAAAATAATGGTAATTCTTGGGTTTACATTTCAAGACAGTATGAGGATATCCCAGGGAGGATATGGCTCCCTGGGACAGGCCAGGGAGATTTTAGACCTGCAAGGAAATGCTAAGTGAACACTAAATGACAGTCTGGGGTTTCAAGCATCATTCATTCATTCTTGGGTGCATTCTAGTCCATGGCTGTTGACATAAAAAACCCTGGGCTTTTCTTGAGATTGGCTTTTTATTTATTTATTTATTTATTTATTTATTTATTTTATTTTATTTTTATTTTTTAACGTGTTTATTAATTTATCATCTGTGGAATATTTCAATGGACAGTTACGTTAGCTTTTATAAGTATCCGAGATCAAAAACTCTAATCTGATTTAGCAACTTTGTAAATTATAGAAGAAATTATAGAAGAATGTATACACAGAGATGAAATATACATGGGTCATTCATTATTAGTCACTTTCTTTTAAAACAGATGTAGAGTCAAATAGTATGGAAATATAAAAATATAAGTACTTCTTCACCCTCCAGGACTCTAAATACAGAGTTTAAAAGGGTCACATTTCCAAGTTCCCCAGGTGATCAGCTGGTCATATCCCAGGCTCTCAATGAAAAGTTTTATGGGAAATAGTTTTTCTCATGTTTTTGCAGCAAAAGATAATTTCCTAGTATTCCTGGTAGCTCGGATATTTAGTACAGAAAGTGGGTAACTACTCACAAAACCAGTACATAAGTGTTGATGGTCTTGTACTGGGATACTTTGCACCAACTGTCCCTGGGCCTTACTTCTGATCTATACAAGGAAACTGGCCAGGCTTGCCTGATGCAGGTGTGATGCAGTCACTGTAGATTTGTGGGATGAAGGAGGCATCCAGCGCATTCTGGTGATGTTTATCACCCAAGCATCAAATGACTTTTAGGTTTCCCAACTAGCTCTGAGTTCAGATGAGCAGCATTCTCCCACCCTGTTCAGGTGTGGAGTATCCATAAAATCAGTAACAGGGTTTGTGGAAGTGGTACCTACATCGGTGCCTCACAAAAATATTCAGGGAGGGGAAGAAAAGCAGGCATTACTTTTGGTACTGTTACAATGTCCAGAGCCTACCTTGAAGCTCAGTTAATTGTCCATGGGACAGAAGATACTGAAATCTGAGATGACCTTTCACATAGAGACCTGTAATGATGCTTTGTTCATTTTATGGACACCTTTCCTCTTTGGAATTGACTCCTGTTTTTTTCACTCTTGGTTGTCCTTGTTCAAAAATAAATATTATTGTTTTCTCTGTGCATGTACACTAAAGGAATCCACATGCATTAAGCCAAGTATTTTTGAACTTCCCTTAAATATTGCACCTGAGTATTAAGTGCCCGCTGTGTGATGGAAGCACCCACATGTCATGAACCTTGGGAGCCTGCTATTTATATATTTATCTCAACCTGTTTGTCTGCAGTTATGTAGTAGTCCTTGATATGTCTGATCAATGTTATTTGCAGTAATGCTGATTCTCAGTAGTAGTCGTTCTTTAAAGGACTACACTCCCCACAACGGAGATGGTATAGATTTAAAATTTTTGTATACAAACCTCCAGTTCAGACTTGAGTCTCCTCTGTTTTGTCTATCACCCCTTTTGTGCTACACATTGGATCCAAATAATATTGCTTGGGATGAGTGCAGTTCTTATTACAGTCTTTTCACTCCTGGTTTCTCCATTTCCATGTCAGGCTAATGAACATGTCTATTTGCTGCCTGTGGGGTGTTATGAATCCCCTCAGAGCAGAATCAGAAAGTAGCTCAGCTCTGTTGCTTCGTAAGTAATTACAAAGCTCACATTAAGAGCATGTACTTGTCCTAAAGGGGTCAATGGCAAGTCGTGACTGCTAATGGTATTGGAAACACAGTGGGTAAAATGCATTTCATATAATGAAGAGGACAAGCAGCAATCATAATGCAAGTGAAGACAGATAGCTTTTCCTTTACCAAAATATCTATTGCCTCTGGACAAACTACTTTACTTAAGAAAACTCTAAATCTAACCTATGGTCTCATATTACCTTTAAAAGGAAAAATAAACTCTGGAAAGTAACATAAAACATTCTCTAATCAAAACTATTTCATCACAGTCAAACAACTCAAACCGGTTAACAAAAGCTTTTCATTTCATTTAATGATGACAAGCAGTGGAGCTTCAGAAAGTCAGATTTGTTCTTGTAAGGGTAGAAGGAAGCTAACAAAAACCACAGGTGAGAAAGGAAGTTTGTCAAGCCCAAACTGGGAATTCTTTTATGAACTCTTCCAAGCAGAACCTTAATCATTTGACTCTCTGGCTAGCCCTGAGGACTCTGTTTTGCCCAATCAAATTTTCAAACATGATTTTAAAGTTAAAATTAGGTTTAACTTTTAACCTCAGCACAAACGGCCTGCACAACTGTTCCGGTAAGTACCTGGAGAATTCTCCGGAGATTTGCTCCATTCAGTGGGAACAGCATTCTCCATTTTCTGTCACATATAAAAAGGAAAGAAAAAGACAAGAAAATGCATCGTCCAGACTTTATTCTTTCTCCCATGAAGTCTGTCTTCTTTCCTTAAACTCTTCCTCTGAACAGAGCTTTCATGTTGCTACAGGTATTATTTTGTCCCTCCTCTTTCAGGAAGCTGTCCATCACAACAAACTTCTGTCACATTCATTTGAGATAGCAAAACTGACAACCGCTACCCAGTCTACTAACTTGGTTAACTTTCTGATTATGTTTCTTGCAGTCACTAAAGTCAGAAAATAACGCAAAATTCTTCAAAGTTTTCTCTGCTCCCTCTGCCCCAGTTCTTTATTTGTTTGTGAGTTAATCTATTTTTCCCTCAGCTGTACTCCCTCCCTTTAAAGACACACAGAGATGCTTAGAGGAGGCACGGCTCATGTAATGGGTGCAAGTCTTGTGATGACAGCAGGCTGTCATTAAAAGTTTTTTTTTTTGGGGCGGGGGGGATGACTGTGATTTCACAAGAGCCTGTCCTAAAGATTTCTTGTTGCTTATCAGCTTGGGCTCTACTGATCCTGTTTCATGAGGCTGCTCATCTCTCCAGCCATTCTGTCCATTGTTAGGTTTTGTGACTCTGTGTGTGGAGTGAATGTGTTTGTAATGTCACTTTAGTACATAGTGAGCCTTCACTGCAGTGATTTGTACTTTTGCATAGATTTTCCTGCATAACTGTACCTATGAAAGAACCTCTGTGCCATACTTCTGGGAGATCTTTAGCTCTTTCTCATAACACTTTCTGATCCTATATATTTGTCTGTCTGATACTTTTTCTACCATGTTTATGACCTTAAACTGTCTGCACTGTAGTAAATGTGGAATGTGAATGGAGTCCTTTCACTGCCAAGCTGCACAACCTGTCCACAGGTAAATAATACGTATAGTCAGAAACTGCCTCACTTCAGACACTGGGATTCTGAATGCTTGTCTCTGTGACCAGTAAGGGCTGCTGTTACTGTCCAGAAGTCTGAATGTATAGTTCATGACAAGGAGGCAGTTTGTGATGGTAGGGCTCTTTGTAATGCTCAGACCATGTCTGACACTGCTGCTGTGTATTTGCATTTTCTCCTTGGGTGGCTTAGTGTTGCATTTTCCTCAAAGTTCAAGAAGGTCCAATTTTAGTCCATGCACAGAATACATCAGGGCCTGTTTTCCAATTACAGTTTGTAAATTGGAAAATTCCAATTTGTTTGTCTGAATATCATGAGTTAAGTGCTTTTATCCAGTGTTACGATTTTTGAGACACAGGATGCCACCCTATGCACTGTTTACCATCCATAGGCTTGTCATACTTTCAGGCCAGACAAGAAATCCCTTAGGGTCTGTCTACCGGTTCCACTAAAATGATAGGATGGTGCATTTGCCAGTCTTAGACTTGTATGATTCTCACCAGCTCGTCATTCACCTCCTTTATCTTTTATTCATACATTTCTTTCTAAGGAGTTATGGGAGTCTGTTCCCTTCATGATTCTCTTTTCCATGCTGTTGTCTTCATGAATTAGTTGAGTGCTGGCTTTACTTATGCTTGGCAGTTGGGTACAACTGATATAAGCTTTCTAGTCTCATGTAGATTTATTTGCTGCATGCTGGGAAGACTGCTGGAGCACAATATTCTCTGTTCTGTCTCCAGAAGAAGAGTTGAAGAAGAGTTGGGTCCTGTAATTTTCTTGTTGCAGAAGTCAATAATTTTTTTGCTGGTTGGCAATGCATGGGCCTATCGTTTTGTCAGAATCTTGAAAACAATTGTCAGAAAGTAACTCTTGAAAACAGTATTTTTCAGTGTTAAAAATGTGTCCAGAGCTCTTCCAAGAAATCACTGATATTTTCTGTATGTCTGCTTCTGAACAATGTTGCTGTACATTTTGTGGTGGCCCGTGTACATTGTAGTTGAGGTGCAGGCTGCTTTTTTCTGGGCTTCCCTTTTAACCAAACACACTTTGGTTTTGAAGCTGTTTTGGTGCCAACTAGAGCATACAGCTGCTGCTTAGTACATTACATTTCATGTCCAAAAACTAGTGTGATTATTGTTTTTTATTTCAGATCCTTTTTCCTTTAACGCTCCCAGTTTCCAATTTCCTAGACCAGCAAAAATGAACCCATTAAAAACTCCATACCCAATGCTGAGCATGGGTGGAGAGAGCAAACTCAATGTATGCAGAGATTTTTCTCCTTTTCTCCCATATACTGTCTTTCCTAACCCTGAAAACAGTGTTTCATGATTCCTGGACATTACTACACAAATATGTCTGACTGTAATATTTTAAGGTGATGTACTGCTGACCACTGCAAACAAGTCCAGCAAAACCACACTGAGCAATAACTAGCAAAAAGGCAGTTATGGGAAAGTAAGATTTTAGGGTCTATATCATCATCAGCAAGAGCTTTTTCACAATCCAAACAAAAATGGGTTTTGTTACATCACTGTGGTTTCTAAGGAACAGATGTCAATGTCCACGCACAGTTAGCAGCAACTGGTATGTCTGAGGCAGCCTCATGAGAGTCAGGATTAAATACACTGTCACAGAGAAAGAGCTGCTGGTTCAGTCATCTCAGGACGAAGGTACAAGGTAGGGTCAATGCTAAGAGACAGGAGATATGTTCTCTGCTTTGGAAATAGACACTTTCCAGCATGGCTCATCCTCTGTCAACCACTATGCCTAACTACATAAATATGTTGACAACTCTATTGTATAGTCAGATATACCACAAAACTTGAAGATTTTTGCCTTTCTATAACAATTCCATTGCTTCTCTGAGAAAATGCTGCCAGGTTTTGCTAAGGCTAAATTTAATTTCTGCCTAAAAATTTAAACAAAACTTAATATATATATATAAATCTGTTGAACCTTATCCTTTGGTGATTTTGGTGATGTATGTGAATCAATATTTTAGTATTTTTTTTCTGTAATTCTGAAGGATCAAGAAAAAAAGATTTATTTATTTATTTTTTTTTTCTTTCTTTTTTTTTTTTTTTTCTCCTGAATGGATTGCAGTTCAAATAGGATGGCTTATATTACAAAATCAGACCAGACTGAGGTTCTCATGACTGGATCTGTCCTAAAATTTGGAGATATTCATTGTTTTGCCAACGATTTACTTGCAATGTCTTCTGAAGTTTTAAATGCCAAATCTGTTGCATTGACTTCTCAGGAGAGTTGTTTATCTTTTCAGACCACTGTCCTCCAGAGATGCTCTTGCTATTCACCCACAGATGCATTAACTTTTTCCCCCCAAAAGAGAGCTCAAGAGGTGTGAAGGTGCTCCAGATTATGATGGAGGGCATCTTCCTACCTATTTTCTTGGGAGTAGACCTTGATCCTAATTCCAAAAAAATGGTAAGAGAGAAGGCATTTGAACTCATTTAAGGGGAAGTTGACTAGACTAAAGTATACCACCATAAGGTAAGGTATTCAGCTGAGCTACTGATCCATCAGAAAATTATTTTGGCACCTGAGTTGCTGCCTACTTCTGTTCCTGAGTACACCTTCACCTTCTTCACACACTATGAACTGAATTCTCACCTGTTATCAGATTTCAGTCACTTCAGGGAAACACATGAAAAAGAATCAGGGACCAGGTTATAATTCCCTGATTTATATTTCCCACTGGAAAATCCTGATACAGCTGTCAGTCTCTGGGACTTACTTCAAGTGTCAGCTAAGGAGAATAGCCTACAGTATCTCCTGACCTCAGTCCCTCTGTCCTCTGTCATTAATATGAGGACTTGGCTGAGGAATGCCCTCCTGAGGGGCTATCACAGAGAGTAAGAAGCTGACTCATCCTTCAGAAGCTGCTTCTCAAAACCTATTCCACCTAGAAATACACAGCGCACATCATATGTTAACAAATAATTCAAGAACACTTCAGTGGTTTCCACTTGTGGCTTGAAACAAGTGACTGATGGTGGAGACGAGAACAGAGAAGAAAAGAGGATGTGGATTTTTTTAAGTGTCTTGTCAGAGATGATGGATGCTGCAGGAACATTTTGCCTTTTATTGCATATACTGATCTGATGGCTGTTTTTTGTTGTTGAGTGGGCTGAAAATAATGTCTTTTTGTAACTTTAAAACTGCCTCTTTTTTAAAGTTGCCTATATTTTGTCTGAAGTCAAGGGCAACAGCAAAGGGATCTGAGCATCATTATTCAGAAGTAACTGCATGCAGTTTTAGTATTCATGACATCAGGGAGACTAATTACTTTCATTAGAGTCAAGCATAAATAAACAGTGCCTAAAGAATAAAAAACTAGTATCTGACTCTAGGCTGCAAAGACGACCTCTGAAAGAGGTCCTCTCAACAGTGACATTCTCCCAGGTGAAGACAACCAAGCCAATAACTGTCCTACTTACCCTGGTAACCAAAGAATGATTTTATTTTCTTCCCCAGCAGAAGTGATTTTTAAAAGCTGGGAGATGTTTATCTTAGACTCTTACTTCTTTTTCAGTTATTTTCACGCATACAGTAAAAGGCAACAATCTTTGAATGGCAAACACCTCCATCAGAGGTGGGAGAAGGGTATATGAGGCTATTATCTTGTCATAGTGTTAAACAGGATGGCTTCTTTGCATTCCGGAAAAGAGGAATTGACAAAGAGCTATAGTATGACACACTGTTCTGGGACTGGGTCTGATATTCTGAAATGTGAGTTTATGGGTTGTATGCTAATGGAAACCTGGAAGAAGAAACCATTCTTTAATGGGATTATATTCCTGTGTTCCTCATACACTATGTGGAGAAGTTGCACAGACAAATGTATTGCTACAGGTAGACATGCATTTTTAGCTCCAGGCTTCTGTGCTCCTGAGTTTGGAGAGATGATGATTATTACATCTCTATATAAAACATTCTGCAAAAAGAATTAACCATTGTAAATGGTCATTTCTCTATGTGCTCAATGTTGTTTCTCACAAACCCTATAGCTGTACGTCAAGCTAATGCTTGAAAAGATGAGTAATAGAATTATAATTAAAAATAATAAGTACAATATTGCTTGACTATGAATAAAGTATCAGGTCTGTTGTATTTCATCTGTAGGCAGGATAAGACTCCCTTGGGATTTCTCCAGTCCTCAAAATACAGTTTTCTTATACTATTCAAGACATCTTACTAGATTCCCTGTTAAATGGAGAGATTGAATTTCATTGGGATTCTCAGTCTACCCTGACCTTTTTAAGTAAAGCATAATAAAAAGCAAAAGAAGAATCTGATACCATAAGGGTGCACCATATTTGGGCCAGCAGGTGATATTCTTTGATATTTGTGGTGACCATCAATCTGTCATTTCGCTGCATTGTATATGCCAATTCCAGAGCCATTAGACAAACCATAACAATATCAAACTCTCTGAAATCTTTGTAAAATTTCATACATTTTCTCTCTTTCTCTCTTTCTCTCTTTTTCTCTTTCACAAAGAATAATGCTTTCTTTCAAAGATCAAAGACTGATATCTTATGTGAGTCTGGCACAAATAACTACATACCCTCAAAAATCTTAAATATTTATTTGCTGCTATTCAACTGCTAGACATAGTCAGGTAGACATTCTCACAGACTTTGATGGCTGTAGAAGATGTTAATGACAATGCTGTCTCTTCAAGGATATGACTATGTTGCAATCTGAAGCAATTTCATAGGTTTATTTTGGGCTTTATCCTGTTTGCATTTAAGTATGTTATAGTTTTGGGATGGGTTTTAATAAAAGCAAAACTAGACATTCTTGTGTTTCATGAGAAGCGGAAAGAAAGGAAGAGAAAAGAAAAGAAGAGAAAAAAGACACAAACCCACCCCAAACCCCACATTTCTGAAGGCAGAGACCAAAGCATTTAATGGTATATGATAGCTGATTCATCACCAGTTTAGACACTTGAAATATGGCAGTCCACTTTGAAAAGTTACAAAACCCCTTGCCTATCATCATTCTCTGCAGAGGATCTATTGCATTTGCCTGTCAGTTCATATGTAACTTGAATCTCTTGACACAAGGAAAAGGTAAAATAAAACGCTGTGTAAAAATCACTGTGGACTTGCAATGTACCCAAATATGATACTCCAGTTCAAAGAATGGTGTTTGAACCAGACTACAGTTACTGACAAACATGTTATTAATGATCAGCCATCAAATGCTTTTGATTAAAGAGAGAAATCCTGTAGCACTAGAGAGGGCCATTTCTCTCTCTCTTTTTTTTTTTTTTTCCACATACAATAGAAGAAGTACTTTGAGAAAGGTGAACTGCTTTTTAAAAAAGATTAATTACACCTGAACTATATTTTTATCCTCTTTGGACATCAAGAAAAAAGAGAAGCTGACTTGACTTAACACTATTTTATCTATAAAAGACACAGAAAGAAACCCCTTAGTTATAGGAAAGAAGTGAATAATATATAGTAGTATGTTAGACAATGCACCATGCATTCCGGCTGTGTTCTAGACACTTTTTTTTCTTGACAATTTAAGAAAAAAAAAGGATTTGCTCCTTTTTGTTTTGACTAGAAGCTAACTAACTGACTAGCTTTGTAACAAGGCATTGCTCCAGAGACCCCAGACTTCAGTACCAGTATTTTGAAGGTGTTTAGACATACCAGGAGTTGATGGGTGGGTAGGGAGGGAGGGAGGTAGATAGATAGACAGATAGATAGATACATATGAAAATTTTGAGACACATCAAGACAAATTAGAAGATGAGGATCTAGGAAACATTGATGCTAGATGTCTATCCTGCTTAGGCTCATTTGAATATCCCAGTCAGATGGGATCTAATCACATGCTTAGATACCTAGACACACTTAGAAGGCTGCCAAGTATTGTATACCCGGCCCAGAGCTCATGACAACTTGGACGTACATAGAATAACGTGCTGTTCCCTGTGCCCTTAACTGTGATGCCTACCTTCATCCTTTGGCTATTAGGTGTTCAGCTCAGATTTCGTATGTCGATGGAGGTCTGACTCTTTTGCATGTCACACTGTGTCCTCTGGTGCTTTGGGTCCATGATGCTGGATTTCATCCTTGCAGTACTAGCCTGCATGACCTGGGTTTCCACCTTCAGTTTTCTAGGTGGATGCCTCTGAAACATATGCATCAATACGTGAAATCCATTCTCCTCAGCTATCAGGCAAGACACACATTTGTGTAGGACATAAGTTACAAGGAAAAAAATATGGGGAAAGGGTGTGACTGCTGAAGGTTGATCTGGCGTTGAACCATCTGTGCAAGTGCAATTGGTTAGTATTAGTTGGATGGACTCATGTACCCCAAGGTTGTTAGACTATGATACATGAACAGATAAACTGAGCATGAGCTACAGACACTGGACAGAGACATCCATTATTGAGTCCTGGAAAGTGGCTGGGTTGCCAGTGATAAGACAGACAATAGGCTGAAATGTACCACACTGCTGGGAGAGGTAAAGTAGAGATGAAGGCCATGTCCCCATTCTCCTTTTGCCTGTAATCAGGTAGATAAAGATCAAACTGCATCGTACACAATAAAGGTGCCAGTCATGCATGAAGAGCCATAATTACAGACCCTTGTGCTTGTGCAGAATTCGTTTATACATGTATTTTTAGTCTTCCAAAATGATCCTGGGAGAGGACTGGCATGTCAGAGAAGGTAAGAACGTCACCTTTTCTTCTAGCTGCTGGTTGTGATGGCAGAGCACTGCAGACCAATATATTCAGTGAAGTTGGTTTTTCCATACCAAGTCGAGTGTTGTTTCTTGGGTTACACTTCTTTGGCCGAGTCAAGCATTTCCTGAGAGGACTGGATGTATTCATGCTTAGGCCCTGATTCTGCAATCTGATCTAACTGGGGGAGTTATGTCTTGTGCAAAGATGAAAAGCCCTCACAGGATCTCTGCCTAGGTGAAAAGGTCTGCCAGGGTAGAACTGATGGCAGAACGGGAACCAGCAGCTGAAAACCAAAACTGACTCAGAATACATCACTAGAAAAAAAAAAAACAAAAAACAGTCTTCAGAGGACCTTGAAAGCCCACTGCACACACAGGAAAATAAGTTTTCAATGATTTATTCCAAGTAACTGTTTTTGGAGTTTCCTATCTTTTCAGGCTGACATACTGTTTTTTATTAAAAAATTTTCAGTTTTAGTTTGGACAGTATTCCCCAAACTGTAGACAAAGCTGCAACCTGAGAAGATATTTTCCCTCTGCAAAATGGTCTGCAATTTTTCATTGTGGAAGGAGTTGTAGGCAATCCTGAGGTGGCTTGCAGAGAATATGATAAATTTGCAAGGCATACTGTACTTAGAGAAAAAAGATGGAAAAGTTCCTCCATGCTTATTTTCTCCCCCATTTATAATCATTAGGCTTTAAATGCCCCATACATCTCTGTCATTTAGATAAGAGGCATTGATTGCTTAACTGCTGCACAGACATTTCATACACCTGGTTTTAGATGACATTTCAGGGGCAGAAAGAGAAGGAAGTACTGTAAAAAGTGTTCACAGTTTGCAATGTCAAACTTTATTACATGAAGTCATAAACAACCCCAATTAGTAGTAAGTAGGTTCATAGACAGGGTTTTAAGCGAGTTCTGGCTTCATTAAATGTTTCCTGCAGTTGAGCAAGGCATTGGGATATATAAACTGAGCCCTGATTTATAATAAAACACAGTAAAGTTTTAGAAAAGCTTTGCTTTTCCTTCTGATTGATTTCTTGTCAAAGTCCAGCAAAGCCTGAGGAAGGGGTTAAGTAGAGGTCTTGAGGGACCACTTGACATCTGCTACAATTGTGACTTTTTGATCTTGTTTTTACTTTTTTTTTTTTTTTTCCTCACTTTGGGGGATGGCCTACAGTAAAGGCCATGTGTGCATACGTGTGTTTCCCAGAGATAGCCAGGGCTGGGAGGGGCACAGCAGCCAGGGGAGCAAAGAAAACAGCTCCTTGATGACAGATCAAATGAAGGCAAAAAAAAGAGGAGAAGGGGGATTACATGCTCTGTAATCATGATAATGGGAAGGAAAACACTGAGGGTCTCAAGTGTGAAAGCCTTTGTCCAGAGGAATGTAAGCATCAAGGATGTTTGGATATTACAAACCAAAACTTCACCCGAGCCCCTGGGAGAGCAGCGTCAGCCTGCTCCTTCAAGTGATGTACCATCCTGAGTGGCCAGCCGTGGTTCATGTGGCACACAGTGCTGTGGCACCTGTGGGGAGGCCAAGGGAGCTCTGGGCACCCAGGCTGGGACCTGGGCACCCTGTGAGGTGGGTTGGAAGCTCAGGGTGGGTACACGTCAGGAGGTGACTCCAGACCTCTTAGAGACCTTGTGGGAAAAGCTCTGGAGTTACCCGCTCATCTGACCTCCCATGCTGGTCACACTGGAGGATGTTTTCTACCATCTCTAGCACTTCTGCCTACCCAACCCTGTGTTTCTTTTACAATGCCTTACTGGCCCTTCCAAGCTGCATTTCTGACAGTGAAAAAACATTGTGTAGGAGAAGACGGATCAATTAGCTCGCCACTGTACATTGCCATGGGGGCCACCTCCTCAGAGGCATCTGGCTTGCAGCATGGGCATTGTGGTCTCTCAGCCCCACAAGATGTTTTTGGGGCAGCCTCCCCCAGGCCCTGACTCTGGGCACCACCGCAGCAGCCTTTCCCTGGGGGGGGGTCTGCGATGCTGCCAAAGGGTGCTGCTGCTGCTGGACAGCTGCTAACTGTCTGCAGATGTCCCTATCAGGAAGAAAGGGCCTCTTTGGCTTTCTTGGGTCACTTATTTGGCTTGCATAGTACCCTGGGTGAAGAGGAGTACTAGCTTGCCTCTCCAGGCACGTTGGTTATTCACTGTGATGTTTTGTGACTGAACAGCCATAGGTTAAACATTTATTTTAAGGGCTGTTTTCTCCTTCTTCTTTAACTTCCATTTTCACACTGACCTCCATTCCCACACCATACCTCAGTCATGAGCTCAGCCAAGCATTGCTCTCTACACTCCCCAAAACATGGGTGTTTAAAAGTCTGCTCAGATTTTAAGTCCAGACTGTCTCCAGGTCAGACATCAGGGATTTGCAGAGCAAATGAGGCCACCCTCATGTGAGAAGAAGGTCAGCTTCCTTCTGGTGATCTCACTTCATAGAGACAGCTATTTTCCAAGAAAGGGCGTACCACACTTTATTCTGTTGTGGAATGTCCCCAGCCCTCATGGCTGCAGCTGTGATGGACAGTCATGCTAAAGCTGCTGGCCTGTGTGCCAGCTTATGGAAGCTGCATGGGGACAAGTTTGAACTAGAAGTCATCTTGCTTTCATGTGCAATGAATTCTGCAAAGCTGGCGTCTCCAGTGATGACTTAAACTAATCTCACATAGTTTATGAGTGAAAATCCATTTACAATGAGAATGACCCCCACTGACCAAAAGTTTAAACAAATGCCCTCCGTACGTACTTCCTACAGTGGGGATCAAGTTCCATACATATGATGTAAGCAGGCCTCAGACAAGACTCTCACCTACACACAGAGCAGAAATCATTTGCAAAGAAAACAGAAATGACAGCCATATGCACAGGACGTTTTATATGCTATGGCCAGGCTTGCAGACCCCAAGTAGGAGGATCTTCTGATCTGAAGATGCAATTGAAAACAGGTGCCCAACACGCCATGCATAAAAAAGTATACAGGCAATTTGGGAGCTCTCTGGAGATTCTTTCAACTGCTGAAAATATGGAGACAACTTCCCAGACCCTGATCCTGTGTTTCCCTTCCAATTCCCCTGCTCCCCCTCCTCCCAGAAATGGAGGAAACTGAGAGGCCATCGTGATGCTGCCTTGTTTAGTAAAAGAAAATGTGAAAAAGATTAAGGAGGATCAATCAAAATGTCAGCCTGATCTTGAACTGTTGGAAAAGAAGCCTTGTTTTTACTCAAGTGTCTGTCACAAAGACCTGGGTGACCTTGTTTTGCAAGTGAAAACCTTTGACTGTGACATAGGCATGCTTCTTGTGTCCAGCTCTTATTTAGCAAATAAACTAAAAGTACTGCCTATGTTTATGGTAAACACCTGATTTGGTTCTACTAAAAAAAAAGAAAAATAAAAAAACAATTACAACTGGAAAATGTAGAACCAGATTAGGTTTCTTTTATATTTGTTGTCACCAAATGCTCCCAATCTTTCTGAGCTCTGAGGCTCGTTAAGTAGATGTTTTAAAATGGTGCAACAGACAACGCAGCTGTATTTCATTTGTAGATAATTGATGCAATACATGTAATAACCCAACTGGATATGTTGACTCATGAGCTAATTTAGGTGTAGATGTTACAGCACTTGTGCAGCTGGAAATGTTGCCATCACACAAATCAGTTGCAGATTAATGGAGTCAGGTCCCTGTCTGCACTAGGAAGAGATAAAAGGACACAGTCAAATATAAAAACAAGTTCTGAAGAGTTATTGTAAGTTTAAACAGTATTTGAGAATATTTTCCTGACCACAATGAATACTGTAATATAAACCTGGAACCACTTAACTATATGGTGATTTGGCAATTTTATATAGTCTATGTATAAAGTTGAGAACATGGGGAAGGTGAAAGGACCATGGATTAATGTTTAGAAGGTTAGGCAGAGGAGAGCAATTATACTCATGCTGTTGCTCTGATACTGAGTGATATCATGGAAAATGTCCAATAGGGTTCTTGGGTGATGGTATTTACTAACTACTGCTCCAGCACCTGCTGCTATTTGGTGACAGAATCGAACAGTTATAAGATAGTGCTGGAGCCTGAGGGATAAGGGACTTTTTTTTTTTTTTTTTTTTTTTTACCTCTGTAAGTTGCCTGCACCCCTTGCCTTCTTTGCCTTATCTTTGAAAAGAAGGTAAAAATGTTTGTCCATTTTCTAAATTCTTTGGTTGATCTGTGGTAGGATACAAATAAATACATAATTCTGTAGTACTGCTGTGACTATTCGTACCACTAACATTGTAGGAACATTTAAATACTGAATGTGCACAAGTGTATTCCCAGCCATTTAATTAGTAAGTCATTTTGTATACATCTCTTATGATCCTTATGTGTACTACAGTGAACTTGATGCCAGTGATTAGCATGTCCAATGATAATTAATGGCTGTATCAATACCTAGTTCAAAGAGGAAAAGGAAAATTGTGTCTGGGCTCCCGTGACTTGTGCCTCAAAGCTGGGCTGTCTGATGCCTCATGAGGTATAAACACTGACGCAACCTTTTCCTCTCTTAGGGGTGTTTGTAATATCTTTATCCATGGGCATCCCCTTAGGACTCATCAGTGTTGAGTGCAGCATATAGCTTCTGCTGTGTTGTTTTTTTCCCTCTTTTTTAATGCCTCTTTTACAAAAGTGTATGAAAACTTATTATACTGTAACCTCTACATATCAGTTAAAACTGAAAAACAGTGAAAGATAACACTACTTGGAGGTACAAACAGACAGATGAATAGCTGCATATACAGGCAAATTTTCTGAGGAAACAGGCTAAAAAATGTTTTTGCAACTTGTTTACGCTGAGTCAAATGTCTTTGCTGAACTTGATTTCCACCCAATGCTGCTAGGTTCAACAACCATTTGAAAGGAATAAACTGCAAATATAAGTGGATTACACAAAAGTTCTCAAGATATATATATTTTAAATTTTATTTATTTATTTTTTAAACGATCCCTTAAGAGAAAGTATTTGGGGTCTCTCTGAGTGTTATTTGCCAGAAAACAAAGTCACAGCTTTGAAATTATCAGTTCAGGTTGAATATTTCCAGACTAGCAAGAAAATGTTAGTCAAAGGCTCTTCTTGTGAAATGGAGACATTTCTATGTTTGGTGTCTGACTCAGCAATTTCACAGCGATAGGTCTAATGCAATCTATGTATGGCTTTAGGGCATCCAATTTCAATCACTCCTAAAGAATGTAATCACAAGTTTATTATGCAGTTGATAATATTTGCTTTGTGAACACAGAAAAAAAAAAAAAAAAGAAACTCTTTTGCCTGGAAACGAAGTACTAGGTATTACAATACACAGAATGAAATACAAAAATTTATAATCATAAACATATACTTGTACTACATTGCTTACCTTATCAATATGGATTTGTGTTTGGGTTTCTAGAATTATTGTTGGTTGAACATGTGGACTTAATTGCTGGTAGATAGAAGAAAGAATCTTACTCAGTAAGAGTGGAGATAGAACAACTTGGGGTTAAATATTTCTGAAATGTAAATGGTGAAGTATGAGCTATTATTTGAGGAAATCCTGCTTATTTGGCTGTCACCAAATGTGATATTATGAGAAGCAACATGTGTAAAGAACAACGGATGAAAAAGCATCCAATTCCATCCATAGGGTAACAGTGGAATTGCTTCTCACATTTCTAAGCAGTTTGAAGAAATTGGGCTTTTCCTTGGATATCCCACCTCAGTTTAAGATGGATATAACTACAGATTTTTGTTGTATTATGGCCTTCTTTTTCCTTAGTTTTATTCCTCCTGTATAATTATAAGCAACTTCTTTGACTGAATTATGTTGCTGAGGTGTTGTTTGTTGCTGAGGTTTTGTTTATTGCTGTTTATACAATCTGGAAAGGAAAAGCAGCATCTGCTTAAGTCCAGCTGTACTTATTGAGAATACTTAGGTGATCAGGTGAAGCACAAGATGAAGCACAAGAATGGAGATTTTAAGGAGCACTCCAGAGAGGTCAAAAGGGTGGGTAACACTATGAGTTATAGATATGCAGCAACTGGTCTTAACCTGAAACCATGTTAGGATGACTGGTGTGTGTAGAATCACATCAGTTCCAGAACATGGAGTTCAACTCCGTGACGCTTCAAAGCAATGGTTTCTATTTCAATGCAAATTTGACAATGATAGATGTTAATCACACTCCTTAACGAAGAACCAGAGGCATAAAAGTGAGTAGTGTGGCATATGAATCCCATAAAATAGAAGAGAACCACAGGCAGTAAGATACACCTAACTGCTCAGGAAACCAATCAACACCTTTAAAATGCGGCTACATGGTAGCATACAATACTTCAAATTTAGCAGAGTTTGCAGTGAAAACAAGAAGAAAATAAGTTTCACAGAAATTCAAATAACACATTTTACAACTACAGAAAAAAAAATAGAGCAGAATTAGACCCAGGAATAAGGTAGTCTTGATGATAACAAAAGTGTCAAGAATAGAAAATACTAGGTCAGGTCTGAAAGGGAAATCTCTCTCTTTCTTTTTCTTTTTATTCTTTTTTTTTTCCCCTTTTTTCTTTTTTCTCTTTTCTCTCTTTTTTTTTTTTTTTTTTTTTTTTTTTTTTTTTTTTTCCCACTGAACACTGTTGAGGGAAAAAATATTTGCATTAAGCCTGATCTTGAAATGGTTTAATTTACTTGCCCGATTTCAGACATGAGTAGTCTCAATGACTTCAGAAAAAGGGTAATCATGCTGAGATCAATGGCAGTACTCACATATATAATGTTAAGTACATGCATGTGTCTTTTCAGCACCCAGATCTCAAACGCCTACCAGAGAAATAAATATACCAGGAAATGAATATCAAAGTCTAGAGAAAAAATTTTGTCCCAGTCCAAGATGAGCATTCAGGAAATGGACACAATAGTTCATCTGTGGTACATTTTATCACTTCAGGAATATGTAAGTGGAATCACTTCTGGAAAATGCAGGAAGATTACAATGCAAGGTGTAATGAAATGACAGACTATGAGTCTTTCTTTCCCTCCAATCACATGGTAGCTGAGATCATCAAATATTTCCCAAATATCTTTGTGAGTGGGATTGTAGGTGAAGTTAAATGTTTATGGGCTCAGAATTGTCCAAAGTTCTCATTTTATTTCAATATGAACTCATGTTACATCTGTTGAAAATTCTACTGACAGTCCCATACATGTAATTTATGACATTTCCTATCAAGATGTTTAGCTGAATTAGAAACACTTGTGAAGAAGCCCGTCTGCAGGCAGTTAAAAAGCATTTTTGTAGCAGAGGTGAGGGCTGTTGAGGCAACAAAGATGGGTTCATCTTACTTTTATTCCAGTGGCTGTTGATCAAGCAATTGCACCATAAACTATTTACAGCTGTGGCTTTTGTTACCGTGACAAAGAGCATGTTTAAGGGTAGACAGAAAGCTATTTTGTATGTTAGGTCACAAAGACCGTGCAGTTTACACACCAAACAGCTCAAAACATATTTCTGCAACATCCAGGCTTTTTGATGAAGTAGCACTGATTTGTTCTCTCTTCTTCCTCATTTACTTTACTGAGCCAGTTACCTGTATGTTTGTCCTAATTTCCTAGTTCAATGCAGTAGATACCATGATGATGATATGCCTCGTGGCTTATAGGCTTGGTTCTAGTTATGTAAGCAATTATATTTAAATGGATAAACTAAAATTAAAGATATCCATTGACTTGAAGAACATTATTATTTACCTACTGTGGGGAATGTACTTGTATCTGCAGTCACACCAAAATAGAGAATATGAATCACTAAAATTCATCAACCAGAGCATTTTTAAAGATCAAACAGTTTATTTATCTGCCCAGACAGAGATTTAGCTGCCTGTTTTTGCATGGTTTCCTTATAAATTTATTCTGCATCTCATCTTCAGAGACAAGATAATTTCACAGGTACATGGTGAGAAATGGCTTCCTTGGAAGCACAAAGCATTGCATGCCTGCCTTCCCATTGTCTTTGGGTGCAGAAACAAAGTCTGGAGACTCACATGGAAATAGTCCTTTTGCTTCTTCTGTGTTACATGGGTGTGCAATGGGACACAAACTAAATTCAATTTACATTTAGCTACCTAAACCAGCTATCTGCTGTAAGCCTGTAGTCTACTTTACCTCCATAATTAGATAAGCAACTCCAGAGATTCCCTGTCTTCAGATGAAATTTACTGCCCTCTTGAGGTATTTATTTATCTTTCTCCTCCAAGAACTGAGAGAGCTTAAAAGACCTCATGCCCTCATGTAGGAAGTTTGTATCAACAACAGCCAGCTGATGTACCTTGTCACATGAAGGAATACAGGCTACATCCTTTGGAAAGAAAAAAAAAAACAATGCTCTTTCTGCACAGCTCTAGTAGAAAGTGCAGTAAAACCAACCCACAGCAGCCTGGGTTCTTTCGTTATGACACAGCCATATGGTGTTTCTTTATGTCATGGTGTGCCACCTCTCAGTGGGATACTCTAGATCCGTTTCCAACAAAACAATTTAGGTAACACAAAATCTGTGCTTATCCTTATTAGGACATCATTGACCTGCACACCTTCTGCATACTTCAGGATCCATGTCTTCTGGAAAAGGGAGTCAAAAACAACAATCTGGAATAAATGGGTTCATGGACAATTTTGCCTGTAAAATTACCAATCACAGCACTGAAGGAGCTGATAAGGACCTGCTTCAGCCTGGCTCTTATCTTATATTCTGCTGCATTATTACCTGTGAACATTACTTTGACTGCCTCCTAATTAGAGTTGCCTAGGTTTATTCCACCTGTACTATAGAAGGCAGCAGTCAGGCCGGATGATACTTTCCTTGAACTTGTTTTTTTAAAAGTGTGATTTCTCTGGCCCAAAACATTACAATCTAGTCTCAAAAGTGTTTAGAATATCGTATGTCCACCAAAATGTTAGTAAATTATCTGAGTAGAGATAATGTCCTTCTACAGAATACAGTAGTGTTTCAGAGACTTTGATTCTGCTCATTTTCCTGCTGTTTTCAGAGGTTACTTTAAAGTCTATTTCCAAATTAAAAACTTCAGACTTTGACTCACGGAAGCATACATTTGACAGGGGTAGTCAGTTTAGATACATGCACGACCATTAGTATCATAGAATTTGTGCTCTAGGTATTTGGAAGAGACACTAGTAGTTTATATATATGTTTCCTGTATTCAGATATTTACATGTTGAACCAGAGATAAGAGATACTTTTTTTTTTTACTCTTTTTTTTTTTTTTTTTGAACAAAAATAAGTGAGATGTTGGCTAAAAATGTATTAGGATCCCTGACTAATACTCCTTAGATTAAAAAAAATAAAAATAAAATGCCTGCAGATGAGTATAGAGGAAACCTACCATGAGATAAAGATATCATGGGAACCTTCCACTAATCAAAAGCTTCTGTGAGTGCCATATTAAGACACTTGCTTTAAGAACAAAACATATGGTAGAAACCTCAAGGAGATGGGTCCTTTAGCTCACCACCAACACAAGTGTAAAATGCTCCTGATTCCATCATGGATTTAAGTAATGCTTGCGTACGGTGTTTCATTCACTAGTAAACATGGTGATTTGTGAGGCACGACTAATGTATCCCTGGAAAGTTCCAGCATGAAATAAGACTAGGTGCGAAAGCCTGTCAGGGTCCACAGAGATATGATTTAAAGGGAAGTGCTCCTTGAAAATGTGAGGATGAGTGTTACTAACTTAATCCATATGATATCTTCTCCTCCGAAATATATGGATTGGAAGTAGGGCAGAAATGCATGAAGCAGACATCAGTCATTGTCTACAGGTGATATTTCTTCCATGAATTTACCAGTAAGGGTTGCCATGCTGTGTTTAAACATTTGTACAATAGATTAGTGTCCAAAGATGAAAAGCAAAGGAGCTACCCCACGTTTACTTCCAGCTGCACACAACCTTGGCAAATTTATAAAGGCACTTGCTACACAACAATGCATAGTAACATTTGTAGCTCTGTATCATTAGTAATAGAAATAACCCAAGTCTATGTGTCTGGGTCAATTCAGCAGGGCAGGAAGGTAGCTTTCTGCCACCAGTGCTATTATATAAGTAAAGGCACGATATAATTTTCTGTAGTTTGTCACTTTCATTTGAAGCCTGATGGCTGATATAAGCAGAATACTGTCTGCTCTGATTTTCCTTGGATGATCCTAGATTTTCTACTGTCAGCAAGAACACACAGTGTATATAATACTTAAAATCTAAGCTAAATGTAAGTTGTACAAGAGACACATAAACCTGTACGAGCACTGAAACAAAAGACATCCCCCATTCAGCAGACAGTCTTGGGAGACACTTAGCACTGGGAAGAGCACTAAAATCATTTGGTTAAATCCTCAAAGATGGCACAAGTTAACCCTGAAGCTAAACTTTGTTACTGAAAGGCATACAGAATGTTAGTTCATGGAACAACTGAAAGAATAAATTCTGTTTTTTCTGAGACATTATATGGACTGGGCTAGGGAAGCTTCCTTTGACAAGAGTGCATGAAGAAGGGATAGGGATAGGGATAGGGATAGGGATAGGGATAGGGATAGGGATAGGGAAAAGCAAAAGGGAGCCTTAACTCTGATGCTTAAGTCCTTGTCTATTTTCTGCTACAGCTTTTCCATCTGATGGGAAAAGAAAAGACTGTACAGCAAGGCTGACATTTTTCTGTAAGAATAGGTGTAGGCTTGTGGTTTAACCCAGCAAGCAGCTAAACGCCACACAGCCATTCACTCACTCTCTCCCACTCCCTATTGGGATGGGGAAGAAATAATAATAACAAAAAAAAAGGGGGGAAAAACTTTTGGTTGAGATAAAAACAGTGTAATAAGACAGAAAATAAAGGGATAATAATAATAATAATAATAATGATAAAAGAACATACAAAGCAAGTGATGCACAGTGCAATTGCTCACCACCCAATGACCAATGCCCATACAGAGTACGAAATTCTTTTGAACCCCAAAGCAGTCCTTTAAATAAATCATAAATGCAATAGACAAATAGTTCCTGGCTGTATCAAACCAAGGCAGTGTAATTTTTAGAGTGAAAGCATGTTTGGATTGGAGTAGGTAAAATTTCTTAAAGTACAAACAACAAAATTTTCAAAGTAGATTTAACATATTTCTATTTCTACTTTTCTGCTTACAGACTGCATAAATCACACCCAATGCAGAGTTGTTAAAAAAAAAAAGCAAAATCAAATTCATGCAGCTACATCATGGCAATCTCAGACCTCAATAGTGTTTTTCTGCCTGGAATTAAATATGCCTCTAATCCAAGAGTGCAAAGGGCTTCCTGTGGATAGTGGAAGAGGGAATAGTCCCTTGACAGCCTATTATATTTCACTGCAGATAGGTACAATGCATGCTAAAGGTATATAAGACACAGCATTACCACATTTCCATTTTCAAGCTTAGTGCCTTCAGATGCCATGGAGTGAGTGAGGGACCGGGAGCTGAGGACACCTGTTCAGGAGCAAGTTCTAAGTAACAGGCAAAGTGGCAAGGGCCTTGTGGAAATAACCTACCTATTTTCTTGTCCTTTAATTCAATTCCCCCCTCCCCTCCCCCCTCCCGCAGTAGCCTCCTTTTCATCTCTCCTCTGTGTGCTATTTTCTTTGATATTGACATTTTATTCACTTTAGACCAGAGGACAACTGAAACAGGCCATGCAGCACTGCTGTCTCAGAAATTTGAAGTCCCACAGATCTCAATGTAAATGACCGTGGCTGTATAGAATCAGCAATATTTAGGAATAAGCTATGCTGATATTTTCTTGCTGTCTGTACAGTGAAACAGGAACAGATGTAACATCTGTTTCCTCATCCACTGATGTTTCCTTGTTTTACATAGCTAAAATAAATTCACCTAAAATGATAAATGGAACTGCTACATTGAGTCAAGCTGTAATGGTGCCATATTTTGCAATTTTGTGATTCACTCTTGGCACATTGATCCTAGGTATAATGTGAGGGAAAAGATGTAATATTTGTACCATGGATAAAAAAAACATCAGGACTTAAGAGGACATTCATAGTATGTTGAAAAGGTGGAATGAAAGGTACATGTTGAGAAGTTACCTTGACAGTTGACCTCCCTTGAAAATAACACATTTTGATATTTTCTTCTGAATTAGAGAGCTGTAACAGTAAATTATTATTATTTTTTTCTCTCAGGCAATCACAGGCTGTTTACCTTTCAGTGTGGTATGGTGAACATCCACAAAATAACTGAAAACACTTTATAGAAGTAACAACCTGTTGTGAGCTGCTCCTGGAGCAGCAGTAAAATAGCCATGATATTTTGGAAATGTGAACTGCACCATAAGCATGCCCAGAGATTTTTAAGTGATTTTTTTCCCTGTGGGTCATACTTGAATTGATGCCTCTGCAAGTTATTTAGGAGGACTGCAATGGTGAAGGTTTCAGCTATGAGATTTGAGATTTATTCTTTGTGACCATCATGACCTCATAACCTTTCTCCTAAAGAAAAGGGTCTGTCACTGGCTCACTGAAGTACCAAGGTCCAGGCACTTTGGTAATACAACCTTCTTTTGCTCATTGAATACACTTATATTCCTCATCTTTACTTTGTCTCGTGACAATGAGCTCTGAAACATAGTTATGTACTGGATGACAAAGTACCTGAGTTTGTCTGCTTTAAACCTAGTAGCTTGTTACTGTGCTATGTGGGGAAAAAAAAAAAAAAAAAAAAAAAAAGGTGAATGATTTTTCCCCAATCATTTCTTTAAACCCTTCATGATATTTATCACTGGATCTGGGCCATCTCCTCCCTTCAGCATTCAACCCCTTTCCACTGAAGAGTCTCAGCACATTGGGTTTTTCCTCTTGCAGAAGCTGTCCCAAGTCTTTGATCATGCATGCTGAGGTTTTTAGGCTCCATGTCTTGAGGCATGAGCCACCATTTGAACAAAAGGGCATCCTCCGTGAGAGGGTTTCTCTTCTCTCCCGCAGCAGGTGAATAACGTCAAGTCACAGCAAACTGTTAATAGGTTCCACCTTGGCCCTCACTGAGAACTGATTGGTTTCGATTTCCTCCCATCTACATTCTGGACCAAACGAACAGTGTTTCTTGTGTGTGGTTAGTGTTTAAGGCTTCATTGTGTACATGGCCTTGAAAGATATATTTTTATAGGTAAGCACCTCATAAAATATTTTTCTGAAGACATTTATCAAGAGAGACTTTGAAAATCTGTAAGGAAATGGGAAGGAGAAGGCGGGGGAAGCACAACATGTGCTTTTCAGCTGCCACAAAGCCCTGCAGCAGCAGCCTTCATGTGAGAGGCGACACTTTGCACATTACAACAGGGAATCAAAAGATTTATACTCAGCACTCCATATATATAGCTCTCCACGGCATCATTTTGAAAGGGTGATTATTGGTTTGACATGAGAGAATATTTTACAATAAATGTTGAAAGTTCTCTATGTACATAGCAATAATCACCTGATGCTGCTTTTTCTTACTGCATGGATTTTAATAATAAATAATCATAATAATGATAGTTAGGTTCTCTAAAATTATCCCATTTGTTTTCTAAGAACCCCCAGGGGCTGGTATTCATCACTTGATGTGTATGCTCTCTGCTCCTCTCCCTCTGCTTATGTATACATATAAAAGAGGCACAGACATATGAAATGTGCTTTGCTTAATTTGACAGCAGCTCTGTTTATTATTATTTCCCTGAGCTGTGGTAATTGTAGTTCAGTTGAGCAATTATTAAAACAGAAGCCGTAACTCCCCTGTTAGACTTCTCACTGGGATCCTCCATTTTCTACCTCCAGATGCCCAATGTGTTCAAAAGCAAGGCACTGACTGTGGAAAAGATCATAGAATCATAGAATCATAGAATATCCTGAGTTGGAAGGGACCCTTAAGGATCATCAAGTCCAACTCTTGACACTGCACAGGTCTACCCAAAAGTTCAGACCATGTGCCTAAGTTCACAGTCCAATCTCTTCTTAAATTCAGACAGGCTCGGTGCAGTGACCACTTCCCTGGGGAGCCTGTTCCAGTGTGCAACCACCCTCTCTGTGAAGAACCCCCTCCTGACGTCCAGCCTAAATTTCCCCTGCCTCAGCTTAACCCCATTCCCGCGGGTCCTGTCACTAGTGTTAATGGAGAAAAGGTCTCCTGCCTCTTGACAACCCCTTACGAGGAAGTTGTAGACTGTGATGAGGTCCCCCCTCAGCCTCCTCTTCTCCAGGCTGAACAGGCCCAGTGACCTCAGCCGTTCCTCGTTCGTCTTCCCCTCAAGGCCTTTCACCATCTTCGTAGCCCTCCTCTGGACACTTTCCAACAGTTTCATGTCCTTTTTATACTGTGGTGCCCAGAACTGCACACAGTACTCGAGGTGAGGCCGCACCAGCGCAGAGTAGAGCGGGACAATCACCTCCCTTGACCTACTAGCGATGCCGTGCTTGATGCACCCCAGGACACGATTGGCCCTCCTGGCTGCCAGGGCACACTGCTGGCTCATATTCAACTTGCTGTCTACCACGACCCCCAGATCCCTCTCTTCTAGGCTGCTCTCCAGCGTCTCATCGCCCAGTCTGTACATGCAGCCAGATGACAGGCAGCACCTCCTAAATTCTAGTATTAGTCAAGAGTCAGAGCACCCATTGAGTTTAGACAGGAGCAGTTGATGAATGTGCTCTTTATACTTCTGTTTACGTGGTAGCTTGGGCTAATTAGAGACTTTCAGCACATGTGAAGTGGGAAGAATTGTAGAAGAAATCCCTCCTCCCAAAAACAACAACAACAACAACAACCAAAACAAATCAACCAAAACAAACAGATGAGGATTTAGACAGCAGAGTGAAAGGAAAAGGTCTGACGTTGGGATGTATTACTGCATGGTATCTCAAAATGTAGTGTGATTTTATGCAGAAAGGTTGCTGTTCTTTTTCTAATCTGAAGTATAGACAACATAAAAGATTCTTTCCCTCCTTTCATGAACTATTAAACTTATGTATGAACAAGATGATTTGTTATGTATGAACAAGATGATTTGGGATAAATAATAGGACTGGTCTTAACTAGTGCTACTTTTTGAATTAAAGTCTTCAGTAGTATTTTTTTTTTCCTAAATTTTGCACTTTTTTTTTCCCCCCTCTTTCTTACTCTTAAAAAGAAAAGAAGCTAACAGTTCTGAAATACCACTGGAAAAATGAAGTGCAGAAGAGCTGGTAAGCACAGATCTAAGTTTGCAAGTAGCTGAAAACCTGTCAAGTTTCCTGCAGTTGTTTGTGCAAAAGACCTCCCTGGTAAAGCCAAGACTTATGGAAGACCTGACGTGCACCCCAGCTACCACCAAATTTTCAATGAAAAAAGTTCTTGTACAAGCCAACTTGCTGCTGCAGTTGCCATGGTCTGCCCTCCCACACAGTCTGCAGTAAGTGCAGCATGGCTGTTCATTTCTTGCCCCCAGAAAGCAAAGAACAATGGGAAGTCCATTGACTTACTTTCTCCCACCCCATACTCTGAATCTTCACATTCTTCACAGAATCACAGAATCATCCAGGTTGGAAGAGACCTCCAAGATCACAGAGTCCAACCTCTGACCTAAGACTACCAAGTCCTCCACTAAATATCACTAAGCTCTACATCTAGATGTCTTTTAAAGACCTCCAGGGATGGTGACCAAACCACTTCCCTAGGCAGCCCATTGCAATGCCTAACAACCCTTTCAGTAAAGAAGTTCTTCCTAAGATCCAACCTAAACCTCCCCTGGCGCAACTTTAGCCCATTTCCCCTCATCCTGTCACCAGGCACGTGGGAGAATAGACCAACCCCACCTCACTACAGCCTCCTGTAAGGTACCTATGGAGTGCAATAAGGTCACCCCTGAGCCTCCTTTTCTCCAGGCTGAACAAGCCCAGCTCCCTCAGCTGCTCCTCGTAAGACTTGTTCTTCAGACCCCTCATCAGCTTTGTTGCCCTTCTCTGGACACAATCAAGCACCTCCATGTCCTTCTTGTAGCGAGGAGCTCAAAGCTAAACACAGTACTCAAGGTGCGGCCTCACCAGAGCTGAGTACAGGGGGACAATCACTTCCTTAGACCTGCTGGCCACACTGTTTCTGATACAAGCCAGGATGCTGTTGGCCTTCTTGGCCACCTGAATACACTGATGGCTCATATTCAGCGGACTGTCAACCAATACTCCTAGGTCCTTCTCTGCCAGGCAGCTTTCTAACCACTCGTCTCCCAGCCTGTAGCACTTTTTAATTTTTTTTTTTTTTTTAATTTTTATTTTTATTTTTTTTGCAGACTTTTGGCCTTGGCTTGACACAGCCTAGCTCACTGCAGAAGACTGGCCTCACCTGATAGCAGCTGTCCAAACATTAATCTTCTCCCTGCTTTCTATAAGAAAAATAATGCACAGTGTAAATCACCAGCTCCTCTTATTCAAAACCCAAAGAGCTTGACTGGAAGCTCACTGGAGCAAGTGCCATCTTCCTGTTCTATGATGGTACAGCACTAAGTAAAAGAGAACTATGACCTGTTGCTAGGGATTTCCTTGGGTCAAGAGTCAGTATCAAGTAAAGAAATAATGATGGCACCAAATCTCTTGTCATCAGATCAATACCAGATAAGAATAAAATTAAACAGAAGCTCCTCCTTCCCATCCCTTTTTCCTTGTGTGCATCTCTTTGTCCTTGGACTTTTTTTTTTTTTACTATTTTTTTTTTTTTTCCCATGTACCACATGCATTTTTTTCACCCCTTTGCAGTTTTTTCTGTACCTGTGTCTTTCTTGTAGAGTTTTTCTACAACCCTTTAATCTTCTGAGAGTTCCAATCACTAACATGGTCTTCTTGTACAGTTTTTCTGGTGGGTAGCTCATGTGCCTCCAGAGATTGGAAGTTTTCTGTCTCTATTCTTAATTTTACTCCACCAAATCAGCTGGGTGGTGGTGGCACTTATTTATAATTTGTTTACAGGATGCACCTTCTGCCTGTTACATTTGAGAAGAAAACTAAAGAGCCAAGTAGTAGGGACAACTCTAGTTCAGGTCAAAGTTGTCCTGTGGTCCTCCAGGTTTTGTTGATTATCCAGTGATCCCACAAATAAAACTGACACTGAGGGTAGAGGCCAGCAGCATTCTTTGCACAAGCCATTACGCACTTGACTGGCCAGCTTGCAAGTGAGTTATGAGCAGTTCTGGTCACAGCAAGTGCTTTTCAGGGTAAGGTGCTGAATGCAGCAGTCTCATCAGATCATTTTAGATATATGCTGACACAGCTGCATTCAGATGATGCAGGAGTCAGTGCTGTGAGAGCCTTTTTACTTGAGGCTGTAGCCCAGCAGCACACACTTGGAGGCAAGTTTGAACCAAAGCACTTAGCCTTGCTGTATTCCCCTGCTGACTAATTTATGTAGCAGCCTGCAGGTAACAGAGAAAATTTGTTGTTTGTTTTGTTTTAATTTAATTTAATTTAATTTAATTTTTTTTATTTTTTCTTTTCCAGCTGGATCAGAGGTAACCACGCTCACAAAGTGCATAAGCATCAATGAATTCTCCAGACGTACACGTGTCTTTCTAGAGTACTGAGTTGGTTCAGTAGTTTGTTCTCTGAAAGAACAAAGCAGCTGGAACAGAAACTTTTTTTCTGACACGAAAGCACCCCAAATCTCAAATAGCTTCACATTGTCCTCAATATCACAATAATTAGTGTATTCCTAAATCCAATGCCTTGCTTCCATAACTTTGACTCTTCAGCATTTATAAGAATGTGTCATTACATAAACAAGCATGGACTTTACAAAAATGTTTTCTTTTTCCTTTAAATTCTCAGTGATTCACAGAAGTAAAACCTTCTATGAATGTAGGAATCTCTGAATATGAAGTCTCACTTGCCTTTCTCTTTTCTGAAATAGTGCTGTTGCTTTCAATACCATCAGCAATGGTACAGCTATAATTTTCAGAGACTACATATGTTTTCCAAGAAGTGGGTCACAATAGAAAAGACCTCTTAGATGTACGTTGATTGTACATTGTCTCTGCTTCTATCTCATAACTACGTTATTGGCCAGATGAGAAGGAAGTCACCTACAGGAAAGAAGGCACTTTCTTCTCTGCTGCCTGACCACCTTCAGACACTAAATCATGACAACAGTCTTTGCAATGATCATTGATCATGCTCAATAAAGATAACTCTGCAATGAAAAAACATCTGCTGTGGTCTGTATGATGGAGCTGAAATGTTTGTCCTGGGAGAGGACTTATGTGATATATCCCTAAGTTTTGCAGACTACATCCACTGGACTTAAAACCTGCAGATTTGTTGATGTGATTCTCCAGGTGGGGTAAATGTTGCTGTGACTTGTAGTCCCAGCAGCCATATCAATTTCAGTTGTCTAAAAGGAGAATGGACGTGGGGCTAAAATTATAAATGTCTATTTAAATGAAGCTTTACAGTGAAAATCATCTGAAAATGTTTCCTGACTAGGCCTCAGTACAGCCACACCATGTCCTACACTCCCGCTTTAGCAAATGATACCGCTAGCAGACAGGGATCTGTGCTCTTTACAGGTAACTATAGTTGCCAAGAGCAACTGGGGAAGACTGAATTCAAGTCTTGGCTCATAAAGAAAAGGGGAAGGAATTCCAAATGACTTGTTATAATTTCTGAATTAACTTGCACTGTCCAATAACCAAATAATTTCAGACCTACTTTAAAATCAAAGTTTCATCTTCTGCTGGAGAAATCTCCTGAACCTCACATAATCTATTGTTAGGTTGGAATCCATCTCACAACAAATGCTTCCTTTTAATCAGATTATGCTGCAGGAGAAGAATTTCATTTGAATGTATTCAAATGGTGTTTTTTTTTTTTGTTAGTTTGTTTTTTTTTTTTTCTCTCTTTTTTTTTTTTTTCTTTATATATACTCTTTAATTTCAATCTTAATTAAATAATTTATTTTTTTCTGTTGGTATGCAGAGCTGTGGGATTAACAAGGTAGCCCCATTTACATTATAAGTGTTTCGGCTTATTTCTACATATATAGTACTCTCAAGAAATATTTTCTTTTTGGAAGTTAGAAACTCAAATTAATATATTATATATTTTTCCTTGAAGTAGCAGCTTTTATTTTTTTGTTTTTCTTTTCTTACTTTTTCTCTTCAATTTCATCATTTAACTGTATCTCTTGCATAAACCTTTTGAACAGCAGCTGCACTCACTATCAGCATGAGACAATACAGAAACATATTGTTCCTCACAAAAGAGTAAAAGATTGAAAAAGGGTGAGAAAGAAAGTGAGAGGCCAGGACCTCTTCTCTCTGGTCAGGCACCGACCATCCTAGGACTCCTTCTGAGCCCTGTGGGGGGCTGGCAGGAAAGAATTTGTAGCCACAAGGACATGTTATCCAGAACCAAGGCTTGAACCTAATTGTAAGCAGATTTTGCCCGCCTTTTTTGGATGAATGATGGCCTACTGGCATGTGACCTGGCTTGGCAATTTCCCTACAGTGTCCAGGCTGCCATAAGGAGATACGTAATGTCTAGAGTGATAGGAAACTCTTTAGTGCAGATGGTACAGAGCTGCCTCATAAAATGACTCACTGTGAATCCTCACAGAAATCTCTGCTATAAAAATGATAATGGAAAAAGCACAAGAAAATGCAAAATGTCTTAAGAACAGTTTGTTCCAGCTCATGTCTTCCATTTTAGATAATAATAATAATTATTATTATTAAAAAGGAAAAAAAAAAAAAGAAAGAAAGAAAGAAAGATGTATTTTACAACAAAAACAACATCATCCCCTTCATTATTTTTGACTGGCCAGGCACAATCAATAAGTATTAGAACTGTAGAGGTGGAGAGAGCTGTTGGAGATGGCAAAACGATAACCTGACATGCTATGGCCATTCCTTAGGGAAGAGGAACTTACTTCTTGGGAAATGGTGTATGCACGCAAATTCGTTTCTCCTTTTTCCTTTCTCCTTGCTCTTCCAATAAGGAGAGGAAGCACTTAACTAGAAAAAATGGTACCTGTGGTTTTCCCCAGGAGAATCACTGAGTTTTACTTCATTAATAGATTCTGAGCACCTGTGGATGGAGTTTTTCCTGTAATCCCTGATAATTAAGAACTTGTATTGTAGGAGATAATTTGCCATTGAAGTCATGTTTCCAAGTCCTTTGAATTTTCATGCATTTTCACTTGCTTTTCAGCATTAATTTACTGAGCGTTTGCAATGTCTATTCCTAATCTAATGCAACTTCTCTGTAGCATTCCAGATTGCTTGTGACTTTCATTCAATTTGCTCAGTTTAGGGGGAAAAGGCAGTAACACAAGAACAGGAGTAACACAAGAGTCTGAGAATTTGGAAGCTCTGAATGTGTTTAACTTTTTCTCCTCTTTCCACCATGGGCAAGGGTATCAGAACTCTAAGTAGGAACATACGAACCATTTTGAAAGACAAAGCATTATCTGCTTGAAGATTACAGTGCTATTTTGATGGTGATACAGGGCACCTCATGCTCATATTCCACTGCTGCTAAGTCAGTAGTTTAATGTGGTATAGAAACAAGTCCTTTAATTTCCCCCATTCAGCTTGCTTTGGTTAGATTTGCAGTGTAGTTCCTGCCAGAGCAAACTAGACTTTTTCTGTAGGAAATCAATCCCAAATTGCAGCACCATAAACTCACTGAGGGGGAAGTAGGATCTTGTGAAGGAAGTAGGGTCTGAACAAAAGTCTGGTCCTCTGGGCAGCTGCAAACCACACAACTGTTCAGGGCACTTGATCCAGGAAATCAAAACAGCTCTAGTCCAAAGGAAATCTTCATAGAGGAAGTGTAGAGGAGCTCCAGTATGAATTGTCCTCTCAATAGGTACACACCTGCTGCAATTCTTCCTTTGCTCAGGCTGTCTATGCAGGACTTGATAGCACCACTGTCTTTCAAGGACCACTGAACAAACCTATCCATTAACTTACACTGCAAACTCTCTGGTCATTAACTCCAAGACCAAGATGTTATCTCCTCAAAGTAAAGGATCATTCTGAAGATCTTTTAAGAAATCCTTCTCCATCTGTACTGCCTGTGACTTTCTAACTTTGTGTATGTATCTTCCTAAATGAACCAGATGTTCCTAGCCACCTTATTCTGGGTTCCCACAGCCAGTGGCTTTGTGAAGAATTTTATGTAGAGCTGTCTTCAGCTGTCATTTGTTAAGGCACTACCCTCACTCCATGCAAAAAGACAGAAAAGGAAGGGAAGAAATGGTACCTGTGACTTTTCTTGATTGTTGATGACAGTGAGGTATCTGCATGCCATCTCATGCACACATTTTATATGGCTGAGGTTGGAAGGAACCTCTGGAGGCCATCTGGTCTAATCCCCTGCCCAAGCAGTGACATCCAGAGCAGGTTTCTCAGGACCACATCCAGGTGGCTTTTGAAGATCTCCAGGAGGGAGACACCACAGCCTCTCTGGGCAACCTATGTCTGTGCTCTGTCACCTGCACAGTAAATAAGTTCTTTCTGATGATCAGATGGAGCTCCCTGTGTGTATCTTTTTGCCCATTGCCTGGCTCTGTCCTCTTTGCACCCTCCCTTCACCACCTCCAGTCCTTTCATCATCTTGTTGGCCCTTTGCTGGACTCTTTCCAGTATGGCCATGTTTCTCTTTTACTGGGGAGCCACAGAACTGGACACAGTCCTCCAGGTACAGCCTTACCAATGCCAATTAGAGGGGAAGGATCACCTCTCTTGACTGCTGGTTATACTTTGCCTAATACAACCCAGGATACCATTAGCTTTCTTAGTGGCAAGGGCTCTTTGCTGGCTCATGTTCAACTCAGTGTCCAGCAGGAACCCCAGGTTCTTTTCTGCCAAGCTGCTTTCCAGCTGGGTGATCCCCAGCATGTCCCAGTGACTAGGGCGGGGGTGGGGGTCCTCCCTAGGTGCAAGACCTTGCCACAGTAACCTGTTGGGATGAGTCCGTAAAAATGCTGAGATCTACATGAAGAGATAGTGACTCTCTTTCCTCAGTGATTGTCCCACTGTGGTATGCAGTGACAGGTTTCAGACTGAGCTCTGCCTGCCTGCACTGAAGCTAATGAGGCAGAGGGCATGCCCTTTTTGTGAGCAGGAACGCATTGTTGTAAGCTGTGGGGAAATGGGCTGAACAGCCAGAATTCAAGCAAAATAATCTCTGAGTGGTATCAGTACATCAACTTCTCTAGAGTAACATTTGTCCAATGCCTCTGGACTTAGACTTCAAGCTGACTTTTAAAGCTGTAATTTTGCGGGATGGTCCTCCTAACAGCACACAATGGTTGCAGAGGATCACAGAAAGACTGCAAAGAGTTTCTGTTTTGAAGATGAAGAATTCTTTGACACCACTGAAGTATTTTGTAAGCATGTCTAGAACTTAACATTTTCCCTTCAAACCAGATGAGGTTTCCCTTAAAGCAAAGTCTGAGACGGATTGTAGTCACATGACCCACACTATACAAAACAATATTTAATCTTAAAAGGGAAATGAATTCCATGCTTGTATTTGATATGGCAATGCATATGCTGCTCTGAATTTGCACCACGCTGCATAACACTTTATATACAGACTGTTAAAGGTTGACTCAGGGAGGTTATGGAGAGAAAAGTCAGAAACACAATCCTGAATCTTTCTCTGCCATGCTATAAAATCAACTATTTTTTGTCTATATAAACAGTTTAATTTTAGAACCTAGTCCCAGGAATGTGGACCTGTGATGAAAATATGTAATTCAATTTGAAGCTGAATATTTGGTGATAAAAGTACTCCCAGGAATAATATTTGAAGAAGGATTACATTCTTCCATACTTTTGTTGCCTGCTTTATTCTGGCAAAGTAAATAAAGCACTTGCACTTGTACTTAACTCACTACATCAGAAACGATAACTGATGAGGTTTCTTAAGCATTTCACTATAGACACATATACACTCACATACATACCACTTAAAATGACCATGAAGTTATTTGGAATTTTGTTACAGATTTATTAAACTCCATGATTTCTAACTTGCAGTGGGAAAAAAAATAAAAATCACAAGAGATAGGAGACCTTCGTTAGACTTGTTAATTAGCTGGCAGTTCTGCAGAATCCCAGTCAGCATTCCAAAGTCATTTATATATATGGCTTTATAGGATAAAAGAATGTTTTGGCAATTCCAAGTTTATAATTTAATTATGCAATTGACTCTTTCTATTGTGTCTTGTAAACAATTTTTAATACACTACATACCAATGAATGCTCTGTGTTCTACCCTTTTTCTGCTGTTAAAACTGTGATTTTAAAATGATATGCATGAAAAAAAAAATAATCCTTTTCCTCCTACAGCCAATCAGCATGTCCAAAAAAAGAAGCTAATATATTTTTTTTCTCTACAGAAATGGTTCATAAGTTGCATTTTGCTGGGTGTACAAAAAACTCTGAATAAATTACAGTGAATTTCCTGCACTGAAATCCTACAAACCATGTAAGGGAACCGGTATGAGTAATGGTACAGTGCAGTGCTCTTTAATATGCTTCATTTTAAGTCCAGACTTTGTCTCATTAGACATGGATGCAAGCTGCAAAGTTCGGATTCATTCTTTTTAATGAGTATTTTGGAAGTTCAAAAGTGTGTGTGTTTTTTTTTTTTTTTTTTTTTTTTTTTTTCCCCAGACTGTTACATGGAAAGGCTCCTGCTGTGAGGTTTGGATAAAATCTGGGGTATTGGTTCAGTTCTATTTTTGTTTCTAATGTACTCAATCCACAGCATTTGGAGCCTGCCATAAACCCCCTCTGCTAAGCATGCATATCATTAAAACATGCAGAAGACTTGGCTCAAAGCTAGCGTCGCCTAATGGAAGCCAGCAGAACTGTGGGCTGGAAGCCCCTAGCTGCAGTGCATGACAGCAACGAACACCTGGTCTTGTTGGAAATGACAAAATCGATGACATTTCCTTAGGGATGACTGAATTGACTGAAAGCTGGGCACCCCAGCTTGGACAAGAGCAGCTCCTCCAAAGTGCCGCTGGTACACAAGGAGTGTCCTTTAGAGGCACTGCTAGATAGAAACAATGTCTCTGGCTGTGCTGCTCGCAAAGCAACTGCACTTTTACAGCTGAAAGCAAGGCTCGCTCTTGAATTAACAGCGAAATATGGCTGGCTTTCCCAGCTGCTCTGTGAGATCTGTCTGTTGGCACCGCACGCCTGTGACCGGAGATGGGAGGGGGTGTTTGCCGCAGCTGCTCGCCGGCACAGCTGAAGAAGTGCCTCTCCCCACTGCTCGCATGCAATGTGTTGAGCCCAGCAGCACCCAGTGGCTCCCAGCAGAGCACTCCAAGCCACTGCACCACCTCTGTTTTACCAGCAGCTTCTTTCAATATATCCCTTCCATGCCTTCATGTTGCTAACCCCGTCCTGCATATGAGGAGGCAAGGGTAGGGAGAGATAAATGAGGAAATGAAAGTTTCAGGGGAAATCCATTTTTTTGACCCTTTCTCTGCAGGGCTGTCCTTCCCTTCCAACAGGCATGCCAAAGGATGGGCTGTCCTGAAGTATGACAGCAGAGTCAGGTACTTGCTTTCTCTGTATATGGTGCCATTTTTGGAAGCTGGGGTGTCTTTAATGATTACACTGTAAAGTTGTGTACACCTCAAGCAGACCATGACTAGTTTGTTTTGATTCCTGGGGAGAAGCCACACTGCACATCATACCCATCAGTGCTGGCTTTCTTATTTGTGTTGCACTAACAAGGCATTGCGTGGGCTGCCCTTAATGCAGCACACCAAGCAGGGCTTTAGGTGCTGGATACAGGAGACTAGCTTAGGGGAGAAAGTGTTGAGGAAAATCAGAAACAAAATCCCTTTTTTTTTTTTTTTTTTTTTTTTTTTTTTTTTTTCTCTGCCATGCCATAAAATCAACTACTTTTTGCCTGTGTAAACAATTCCATTTTTGAGCTGAGCCCCAGGAATGTGGACCTGTGGTGAAAATGTATAATTCAATTTGAAGCTGAACATTTGGTGATAAAAGTATTCCCAGGAATAATATTTAAAGTAGGATTACATTCTTCTGTACCTTAGTTGCTTTATTTCTTTGGCATGATAAATTAAGGCACTGTTTACCTTTCACCCGAAACACCTCAGTTGATATTTGATGAGGTTCACTTAAGCTTTTTGCACATGCTTCTAAAATGGCTGCCATATTATTTGCCTGTACATAAAGTAAATGCAAAACATTAAGATTTGTAGGCTCCTCTGTCAAGCAGGCTATGGAAGACTGTGGGCTTTGACAGGGTGGTAGGTCTAAACTAATTCACGAGACAGCTGTTGACAACTGTGAAGACTATTTCGTCTGAATAGCAATGCTTAGAAATATCTTTGATTTCCTTTGTGGAAATAAGAAAAGAATCTCACCCATGCCATAAATACTTTTAAACCACTAAGGTTCTTGTGAACGACCGTTGGAGATAATTATGTCTGAACTGTGCACGGCTAAGGAGACTACTGAGGGGATCAGTAGCCCGTGCATTGTGCAGGTCATTGGGTGGGATGAATGGAAAGGACCACACATTTGCCCTTTCCACCAGTCAGCAACCCTCTGGGGTGATGGGGGATGCAAAAGAGGGACCTTCATCACATGTCTTTGTTCTCCCTGTGCCAGTGTGAAGCCAGGATACCCCCTGCCTCTCCAGCTCCCCTGTGGGACAAAGGTGCCCCAGAGCTGCAGCAGCCCCTGCAGACCAAAGCAGCCCAGGGCTCCTCCAGCCTCTGTTCAGAGGCTGACCTCTAGCCACCACGCATCAGTGTGGGGGGATCCTGAGGGCAGGCTCACATCCCCACCTCTCCCAAACTGTGCCAATGGCATCTTGGTAGATGCTGAAAAGCTGGGCAAACATGCTCAGCAAAATCCCTCTGTGGAGTAACCTTGCACATGATTATAAATCTATCAAGGGCTTATGGAAAAGTCATTTTGACCTGTGTGTCTCTTCTGCCTCCTTACTGTGATTACTGAGAAAAATAACTCAAAGAACTTGATATGCTCACTTTTAGTCAAAGGCACATTTTTACAGTACTACCAGAATGCTAAACTGGGACTCTTCTGATATTTGGAGCTTCCGGACATGAAGCCTTTTTGCTGTAAAATATATTCTTCCCAAAGCTTAAGTGAACCTCTGAGATTTTGAAGCTGTAACCATAGCAAACATAATTTAAAGAGAGAGAAACACGTTTTGTCAGTGTTGTTTCAGATCTGAGTGGTGCAATCTCTATTTCTCTAAGATACGCAGTCTTTCTGTTCTCAAAGCAGAGCTGGTAATATCAAAGAATTCCAGTGAACTATTACAGTTAAAAAAGAAAATTAAGTTAGATACATGAGTATTCGAAGGGCTTTCTAAAATATCATGACAGAACGACCTTCAAAGAAAATGTCAGTCTCAATAAGCGGTTGGCCCAGCTGTAATATCAACCCCCTTTCTTGGGATACTGAGGAACTGCAAAAGCTCTCAGGAGTGGGAGGTATTTGCTTTTCAGTCCAGCTTGAATTATTTCAATATTAGATTTTATTGGATCTATATGTAGCTATTTTACGGCTCTTTAATGTTTATGGTGTATTTATTATCATTCCTACATTTTCCCTGCAGCACTACTGAGGAGGGACTATCTAAAGGTTGTGAAGATTTGTTACTGTACTTTTAATTTACAACCTTCCCATACTCTCATTTGAAGAGCTCTGTGGTGTGAATGACATCAGTTAAGTCTCACAGTATCCAGCTGAATCCATAGTTTCATATAAAATGCATTTTAAGTAGAGGTAAACTGAGTCCTGGAGCAGTCAGGGCAACAAAGCAAGTTTACGACAGAGACTGGGAAGGAAGCTGGAGACTGGAGATCCCTGTGTCAACTATGTCACTAAACAGATTAAAAATATCACTCCATTGTTCAAGCATTTTTTACATAGAATTAGAGAAGTAATGTTAAAATTCAACCCATTTCCTAAGGAAGAGTGTAGGGTGATGGCAAAAGGGAGATGGGGTTTGATTTAGTTCCAGAAGCAGGTCCAGACCTAACTTACATAGGCACAGATGGTGTCGGACAAAGGAGGAGAGCTCACATTGTGCCCAGCACATCTCAGCCTGTGCTCATGTTCCACATTTTTTCATGTGAAGAGATCCATGGTGTGAGTCCTGTCCTGAAGAGAAATCCTGGCTGGACTACTCATTTGCTGTGGACACACACCCCTTATTTGCTCATTGAATGTGCTCATTACTTGCCACTTCCTCTTTTTCACTTTTCTTACACTGAGACAGTTTGCTTAGATTCACATTTAAATTATTATTATTTTTTTTTTCTCCAGTGCTTGAAGACAAGTTTGGTCAGAACTTGTCTATTCCATCTTCTTGTAAAACTTCTGCATCCACATATTCTCAGCCTTTATGACACTCCATGTACTAGATACGGAACTCGTAAGAGACTTGCTTTCCTCCATGGCAGCTATTTGGACGCTATGTCTGATAGAAACAAGGTGCTTTGCTGGTTTTCAGCGACCCATCTACAGGAGAGGAAAATTGGCAGATGCCTCAAGTGCTATGCAAAGAAGTCTGAACCTTGACATCTTTAAGACAAGAATTGATTTGTTGTAGTGGGCACAGAGTGAATGAGATTCAGATATCAGAGACTAGTCAGTTAACCTGTAGGGTTCTCCCTCTTTAAACCTTTTCCTAATTTTTCTTTGCAAACTTTAAAAATGAGTGATCCTTCTGTACAAACATGTCATCTCAATGTAGTCTACGAGACAAGTCCAAAGCCCTACCCAGTCACCTCACCATTGCAGAAAAAAGGAGAAGGGACATATACAGTACGAGATATGATGGCAAACACTTGCTGTTGCCATGTTGTGTTTGAGGTCAGGCAGGTTGTACGGCCCTCACAGGTGACAATTTCTCCATGTACCATCAGACAGGCAGACACTGCAAGAGTCAGTAGCCCAGTTTTAGGGCATGGGTGGCCAGGTCTTTTGGGAAGCCATGCCACAGTTAAAAAAGCACCTCCCCTTTCTCCCTTAGCCTCAGACTCTGAAAACAGGTTAGTAGTGAGTTCACCTGCAGAAGTGTGAAGTCAGAAGAGGGGAAGAGGCACTCTGTCAGAAAATTACCTGAGTTGTAGTAAACAGTTGGCTATGCTGAAAGACTCCAGGAGGATGTAAGGAGCAGACTTTCCTAGCACAGCTATACTGCCTCAGGCATTTCTGGATACCCCTTAGTGCCAGACAGAGGGACCCCTGTTCCTCTTCCCTTTCTGTCTTGGATTTTTCTTTGCTGATGTTTTCCTTTACTAAAGAGCTGCTTTTTCCTCCAGTGCTCATGCTCCACAGGTGAATGATTCGCTGTTGCATCTGTAGGTGACAATGTAACTCACCTAGTGTTCGGATGCTGTTTTCATACCTAAGGGAGAATTTGCCTTCTTGTTTGAACCAAACTGGAGTGCACTGTTGATAAAAGAATATGTAAAGCATATTACATTTTTAATGCTATGATTACAATACCTCCTTGTGAAAGTAATAACCATATTTGGATTATCCTCTTTCTACCTCTTCTCCCACCTTCTTATCTTTCCCAAATCATGCTAACAGGCAGAACTTAAACTGAGCTGTGTTGTGAGTTCAGAGTCCTCTGGTTTTCAGCCTGTCAGTAGTTTGTAGTCTATGGCACTGTAAACAGAGCTGTTCTTGGAAATATAATGGCTTGATAAAAGCATATAGTTTCAAAACCACTCAACAAAATATTCATCAGAAAGGATCTCCTGCTATTGCTCCCCACATGTAGTCAATATATCACTTTAACTACAGTGCATTTACCCTCTGTTTATCATCCCTTCTGAAGCCATGTGGAATACTCATCTTCTCTAATCCTTGTCTATAGTATTTCCAAAGTACTTTACAAGCTTGGAGTAACTGACTTTAATGCCTTGCAGCAGCTGAGCTGGTAGCATATATGATACCTTAAATGTAACAATCAAAGGAGCATGCAAGATTTTGGTATTTCCGCTGGCTTGCAGATGTGCAGTATCCAAGTCCAAAAACTGTAATGTCAAGTTTAGACTGAAAGTGCTTAAAACAAAATAATGTCTCACTGCTCTGTGTCAACACCACCATAATATGAGAGGGTATTCTCTGATAGAGAGAGCACGAGTATTAAATATCAGTTATCCGAACCCTACAGTAATTTCTTTTTTGTATGTGTGTCCATGAATAACCTTGCTCAAGATTTATGTAATGGAGTGTATTGTTTTATTAATCCAGAGCATGTGGTATTCTCCAGGTGCTAAGCTTTGATCTCCTTGCCCTTCTATGTATTAAGTTTTCTGGTTCTCATTGACACTGATGCTCTTGATTTAAGGTAATCCTCTTATTGTTGGGGGCAGGAAAAAAATGCAAGTGAACTCTGCAGTGAACCTGGAATCTTTTTCCTTTGTTTCGTCTCAGTTATGATTGAATCTCCACTAAATTCAGCTCACCAGAATCCAGCCACTGCTTTTAGAAGTAAAAGTATATCTTTCTGCAACATTTTATGGCATGGAATGTCGTTTATGGCACATTATATTACAGTTTGAAATGCTAGCATTCACTAACTAGAGGAGGTGTGGGTTTATATTAAAACAATTGAGCAGTGTTAAAAAATCAACCAAAAACCCCAAGAAGGCAGTTTTCCATGTCCCTTGACTGGTAATGGAGAGAAAGAGCAAGACTGTGAGTACAGGAGGAGTGGAAGGTATGTGGCAGGGGAAAGGAGAACAGGACAGTGAAAAAAAATGCTAAAGTAAGTCTTCCTCCAAATGGGCCAGCATACAGGTAGGCTGCAGATGGGAGGACAGGCTGAGGAATCTTCTTACTTTGCTTCTGAGGTAACTCCTGATGAGCCACTGCTTATCCTCCCAGTCCCTGTTGCAGCTGACACTATCTGCCCATCTCTTGCCTCTGCTCTGGCATTTTTCTCACTACCTTAACAACTCATTTCATGGGCATATGCTGACTTGAGGTAGCTTGCTTTTTGGAGTCAGAGCTGCTGGGCTGGGAACATGGAATGGACCAGTGCAGGTCAGAGCAGGTTTGGGACCTGCTCTTTAGTCCTGCTCAGCCCATGGCATCCCTGATATGCTGCTGAGTGTGTGTGTGTGTCTGCAGATCTCTGCAAACATGGGGTCACCATCAAGGCTGATGGGATGGTCAGGGGGGAGTAACGCTGCTCTGAAATCAGGGATCAGTGTGTGGGTGGAAATAAAACATGTACATTGCTCAAGCTGTAGGTAGCTGGGAATGGGGCATTGATTCCATGAAGAACTGCAGGACAGAAGAGATCAAAGGGACCATTTTTCCATCCCCAGGCTCCAGACCTGGATTAGCTATGCCAGCATTTGTTTGGGCAGATATCTGTCCTGTGTGTCCTTAACATGCTCCTCTATGGGAGATATCTTACTCTCCCCAGGCAATATCTCCCAACATTTAACTGCCATTGTCATTAAAAAAGGTTTTTCTTAAAGTTAGTCTGAATCTTTGCTGATAAGTAAGCTCATTTACTTGTTTCCTTATCTTCAGTAGACATAGTGAAGAATTCACCTCCTTTCTGTTTGCAGGCACCCTAAACATAGCTAAAGGTGGTTATTGCTATCTCTACCTTATCTTCCCTTTCTTTTTTGAAACAACGCAGCACTTCAATATTTCCATGAAGATCTCAATTTTCTAGTCATTCTCATGTCTACTTGAAGTGGGACCAAAGCCTTCTTGAGCTGGAGAGACTTACCAGAGCCAAATGGAATAGTATAATGGATTTACATGTCCATCAGATCATCAAATTATGTTCTTGCTTAGCCATTTAGGTAGGGCATTTAGCCCTCCCCCCTCCCCAACCAGCTAGCTCTTTTTGACTTTTGTGCACCTTGTGTAAGTGTACAACCTTCAAACTTTTTTTCTGCAGTACCTCTTCTCTTCCAAGGCCTCCCAGTCATATTTTCATGCAGATGATTATTCTTCCCTAAGAGACTTGAATATGTCCTGGTTGAACCATATATTATTTATTTCAGATCAGTCCTCCAGCTTCTTAAGATGACTTTGAATTCTGGTCTTATCCTCTAATGAACTGTCCTGATCTACTTTTCACTATTTATGAATTTAGTGAGAATGCTATCTGTTCCAAATAACTAATGTAAATATTGCAGAAATTAATGCAGTTAATGAAAATTCTGCAGTTAATTAAATACTGAAAAAATAGTTGTGAAAATATTCCAGAGCCATTACTATTGCCATATATGAGTTACAGGTGACAAGACACCCACTGATAATCTCACTTATTTGGTGAAAATTTTTCTAACTAGTTATGCATTTTTTTCATGTTGATCTCTGTGTTCAGCAAGTTTGGTCACTTTTCCTTCTAGATGTAGAACTGAAAGAAAAAAAAAAAAAGAGAGAGAAAAAAAGACTAGCATTTTTACGCTGCATTCCAAAATTTCAAATAGCAATTCAAATAGCAATTGCCCTGAACAGTGCAGATCTTGCTAATTTTTTTTTTTTTTTTTTTTTTTAATACCTTGGAATATAAAAGAAATTCACTTAATACCAGAGAGCACATCAGACATTTTTATGTTTACTTGAGTTTACCTTGTGAAATACATAATGCTTATAGATCAAATACAAAGATGCATGAGCATTAAGTAGATCCCTTTCTGGACCACTAAAGTGCTTGGGGGACATTATACCTCACCTGATAAACAATGGCCTGGTACACTCCTAGGAAAAATAAAATCTTGCAGAAAAGTTATTTGATCATGTCAATGTCATAACAAATGAACAGAGCAAAATATTACTACAAGATATTGTTTTCAAAACAGGTGTATCAAAGTATTGCAAAAAATGCTACATTATTTTTATTTTTTTATCTATAAGGAAAATGTGGCAGTTTCTCCACTCAGATTTCTTTGTTAAGCTCTTTTTTTTTTTTTTTTTTTTTTTTTTAATAAAATAGCATCATTACATTTACACTTTTGTTGACATTTTTTGTTGAAATTCTTTGTACTCACTTCTTATTAGCGGTGTTTGGAAATTAAGTTTACAGAGATTTTTTTTGTTTGTTTTCAGGCTGGGCACCCTGGATACTGATGTTTCTTTGCCCACTGATGCAGTGGTATCAAGGGGCTGTAAATGATCACAGACAGGGATGGACTTACTGCCACAAGGGCTGGGACTTCTGCAGTTCTTGCATAAGCTAGGGGCGCAGGGTGACTTTGTCTCCTTGCTGCATGTGGGGACAGCAGGTATGGGAAGGGGTGATTGACCAGCCTTGGCTGGTCCTTGCCAAGGCATCTGCCTCCACCACGGGTATGAGGCTGGCACCCTGGCGTGATTCTCTCCTTTCCAAAACAGACACTGAAAGCACTGTAAAATGCCCTGTAGAGGTGCCTCTTTTTCCACAGACTACCAAGGGAGCATTGAGATGCTTGATGCTCAATCTCAAACACACTTTACATGCCTGTTCTGAATTGACAAAGATCCCTGTGGCAGGGCTGGAAGCTGCATGGAGGTACCTCCACTGTCAGGCCAAATCTCATGCCCTGATCCTTCACCAGCTATCAGACCCATGTGGTAAAACGTTCATCCTGGAGTCAATGGATGCAGAAAGCTTTGAGCACTTCCTTGTGCCTGTGAAAGTCAGTTTCTTTGTCCCTGCCAAATCTGGACAGTTGTGTTCATGCAATGAGTGCTGGCCTATGGAGAGAGGGGTTTTAGCTATACTCTCAAATGTAGCTCCTGTCAGAGGGAGTAAAGAATTTATCTGAGGAGTCTGGAGGCAGCTGAGATAATTTATGGATAGAGAAGACAGGAGGATACATAGCTTCAAAAATGTTGTTAGTTTGTGTAATACGCAAGGAAGACAGTGTCATGGAGTGCGTATAAATGGAAATAGTACAAATATTTTGCCAGCATCCTTAGGGTATTGGAAAAAGATTTCCGTTCTACTAGTTGAATTGTCATGAGGGATTTTCAAGGGTCAAGTTCCATATTGCAAGGAGGATATGAAACTTTTAGGCCACTTATTGCATGGACATGTGAAGCAAAGATTGTGCATGCTTGGAGGTTGTAAAAACAATTGGCTCTTTTATGTTTGAAAAGAGGCTTTGTGTCATGGGCTGTATTGCATCACTGAGTCTTAATCTCTTGAAAAGCATGATTGAGAAGACAGTGCTGTGCATGCTGAAGGAGTATGGCAGGCTCATTAGGGGGTCTACAATGAACCCTCACAACAAGTGGCATAGTAGAAGCTGCACATCATGTGATTTGTGCAGATTGCAAAATATGAAACTCAGCAGTGAATATGATATACTTCTTTTAAAGAGGCCCAGTAAACTGAAAAAAATAAATTTCCTGATCAGCGTTCCCTTGTGCTATGACTACTGAGAGTTTTGAATCAAAAATGTTTTGTCTCCATGGTGTATCCTTGCGAAGCTTTTCCATTCTTCTCTAAACTTTGAGACACTTTAGCTTAGCTGTGAGGAAGTAGAACAGCACATAGTCTTCTGCTCCAGGTGCAGGTTGGGAGCAGCCCTCTGGAAACTTAGGAGCACCTAGGCAGGCTTTTAGACACTGGAAAACTTTATTGGACCAGACATTTGTTCAACAGAAGTAGGACATGAACACACATGGAAATGAGAAAAGTAAGTAAAATCAGTGATGTTTTATTGAGCTGTATTGTGGTTCTTGTGGTATCAACAACATGCAGAAAAACACAGAACTGCAGCCCACATTTTTCTTGCTTTTTAACAGGTCCAAGTCTCCATAAGCTGCTACCAAGATTCTTTCTTTTATCAGTATTTTATCACTAGCTCCTTGGGGAAGCCTCAGAATAGATTTTATTTTCTGAATTTTTTGTAGTTCATTTTAAGCACAAGCCTCAAGTGCAGTTTTGCTTTTCTCTTTGTCTAGGTTGTTGTTAGATGTCCTACCTATTACAGCTTCTTAATATAATACGGTATATAACCTAAAGCTTCCCCACACACATAAAACAGCACATTATTGTTTTATTTTACTGCCATCCCAACTACATGCTAAATTAATCTGGGAAAGTGTTTTCTAGTGGTTTGATAGGTAATATAGACAAAATAAATTGCAATGTACTTTATACTTAATACAAGGTCTACTATAAGAAAAACAGTAGCAATCAGGAATCTGTATAGTACTGTACACGATTAAAAAACAAAACAAAACAAAACAAAACAAAACAAAACAAAAAACTAATAATATCCAGATGAGAAACCTCATACAATACTTCAATGCTTTCCTTTAATTTTCTGTACTAAAGCGACAATGAAGGAAACTTTAGCTTTACTTTCAATCTATTCATGGCAGATCCTAATATATCTTTAAAACTGCACAAGACACGTCACAAACCCACAAGTTATAATGCTTCATGTAGCAGGTGGCCTGTTGTTCTGCTCAATGGCTGCCAGTGCATTTTTCAGTATAGTAAGAAGCTGTTTCACTGAGCAGTTTTAGACAGTTACAGTGAGATTCTTCAGGCTGATAAAAAGTGCTAATGGAATGTGGAGAAAAGTTTCTAACTACAAATATTTAACTTGTCTGCCCCATCCTTCTGTTACTAGATAGTGTACTGTTCTCAGGTTTCCCTCATTACTCAGCTTAAGCTTCACTGACTTTTTTTTTTTTTTTTTTTTCCCTGCCACAGCAAAACCTTTTCCAGTATTTTACTTTTCTTGTCCTTGCATGTGGATGAGCCATCCTGTATCAAAGATTCAGGTAATCCAAATATCTTTTGCTTTGTGAAGCTTGTTACTGCTTCTGCTTTCCAGACCATAGTGGAGGCTGAGATGCTATTAGTACTACTGCTATTAGTAATAACCTAAACTGTTAAGCATGTTATCAGAAGTCATAAGAAAGGGGGAAATTGTGTGGTGAAAAGTAGCAAATCATTCCTTTTGACAGCTTGCCTTGGCATAGCACATTTCTGTAGTTCCTGGAGAGTTAGCTTGCATTATGTAGAATGTCTAATGCTTCAGGCTCCTTTATTTGATCTTTAGATGTTCCCCAAAGGCTGGCATAGCAAATAAAAAGGAAGACCACTCAAATACCAGTTTAGAATAAGTTGATGTTGAGGTGTGGTTCTACTCAGAAAAAAAGGAGTGCAAAACTAGCACCTTTTAGCTCGACTCTACTCATATTAAGTTGTAGTTGTATGAACTCTTTTTATTGACAAAAACAAATTTTATTTATTTATTTATTTATTTATTTTTAACACCTGGTCAGCACAATGATGACTAAATGAATTGAATTGTATTCAGTCTTGGTCTTCGTCAGCAGAGTCATGTACTTCTATGCATAATTATTTACCTCTTTATATGTACTTCTGTGCATAATTATTGGGAGCAATGAAACTTCACTGGTTTTACTGCAGGCGTATTTGATTCCAGGGTGTTACTGCTTTGGTAGCTTACTGGTTCTGCAGCACACTCAGAAAGAAGTTGCTGGGTGAGCCTCAGATAGAAACAACAGTCTAACTGCCAAAGCCTGGGATGAAAGTGTAGATTACTTAAAACTCAGCCAAAAAAAATAAGGTTGGAGCAAAAATCAGTAATAAAAAATGACAGGACTGGAGCCTTGACATTCACAAAGCATCACTAAAGGACCAAAGCCATACCTAAATGCCAGGTATGCAGATTTCAGCAAGGCAAATTTCAACATGAGCAGTAGAGTTACTTCTAATAGAGCTCTTTGAATCAGTTCTGTAGGAAATACAGATTTTCTGAAGGCCCTTCTATTCTGAATTAAGGTGAAAACTTGCTGCTTTGAAATTTCCCTTGGGAAGAAAATAAAAGAAAATATCCAGGATCAAAAGAAGCAGTTGATTCCAGAGGTTCCTGAGGTGTCCTGGAGCACAGAAATCACCTGTTATAAACAGGGCATTAATATTTGCTGCTGCTTCTTGGCTTGACATCTGCTCTGTGGATACACAGCCCAGCTCTTCCAGGCTCTCTCACCTGGCACTGGTGGTCTAAGTCCCAGGTGTTCCTGTTGGATTTGTGTCCCAGTAGGTTCTTGCTGTCATGGGTTGGTGCAAAGGGTTTTAGAGCCTCAAGCCTGCCAACTGAAGGAGGATAGCGTGGTGTGGAAGTCCCAGCCTGTGGTCAGAGGAGCCCTGGCATCACCACTCTCAGGGCCTCTCAGACACCTGGGTACCATTTCCCATCTATCTCCCTCCTTATTCAGCAGAGATGAGACATGCACGAAGGTGTTGTTCCAGCTCACCACTTTCCAGATCATTCTGCTAGTAAAAGGGATTGCTGTTCAGCCTTTCTTCCCTTTGTTGAGATGGAGAATGAAAGTGTTCCCTCTTCAAGAGTATCAAATATTTCAGTACTAATTTATTTTAGTGCATCACTAGGAATAGAAGAAAAGAAGTTCAGTGCTGTCCTTGGCACTGAGACCCTTGCTCTGTTCCCTGCCATGTCTGGGCTTTGCATTTCCTCACCTTTCTTCTTGGATAAGGACAGGATAGCAACATTCGTACTCTGTTGTAAACTAACTCTGCCATAAAGTAACCAAGTAGATGTCAGCCAGTGGCATCTGGTTTCGTCTGTAAACTGAATGTTGGCCTCTGCAGCAGGCTAAGTCTTTTCACAAGAGGCCAGAGGGGTGGGAAAACAAGGAACTCTTACAGGTTTGTCTTCTTTATTAAAATAAATGGATCGCCATATGAATAGACAGTTCACAATTCATTAGGGAAAAATCAGTACAGAGGAGGTTTTTCACTATGGTTTATTGGACAGAAAGCCTTATATGCTTAAATACCATGAGGACATGGGAAGCCAGGTACACCTCCAAATATTTCAAATAAAAGCAGAATTTTCTAAACACTGGCAGTGATTTTCTTTGTAAATAGGTTTAACCTTGGACCTTCTGTCATCTTGTATTTTTACACAGGAAATTAATTTTCTACATCCTCTGTGTGCGTAGAGAAGACAGAAAGTCAAAAAACTCCAAGGGATTTCCAAAAAAGCCTCCATATAAATTTTAAAATTAAACAGATGTTATATGATTACCATTAAATCTGAGCCATGGGTTCCTAGCTTATAAACTATACATGATGTTCTGAAGCAAGAGATGAAATGGATTTTTTTCAATTACTGAAGGTTTTGCAGATCAAAAAGATCAGGATTTAGATGAATCCATATAGGACTTGTGTTCCAACAAGAGTTTATAAACATTCAAAATAAGTAAATACTCTCACAATAGCTAGTAAATGGCCTCAAGTGGAGATGCTCTGTGACTGCTCAGCTCTGCTGGGAGTGCAATTATGTCCTGTCAAGAGCCTGCCCATTGAGATTACTCTCATCAGTGGGCATTGGAGCGGATTCCAGGTGAGGTATGGCTAAGCCCCTCCTCTGCTTGCCTGGTCACTTACTGCAATTCATGTCTCACATTTGTAATTCCAGAAGAGGAAAAAAAAAAAAAAGAGACAGAGAAAAAAGAAAAAAACGCAACACACACACACACAAAACCACAACAAAAGAGATCATGTGTTTTTCAGGTCAAAACTGCTACATTACAAAACTTGGTGCTCAAAAAAACTAGTCTTTGAGAGAGGAGACAACTGCTCCTGCCTGCTGCTGTCACAGGGCTGGCTTCACGCCTCGCTCCCCAGGCTTCATCTCCTGCAGCCACCAACTGCCACTGCAGGACCATCTGAACGTGTGGGACTGGGTCTCGAGGGGAAGCAAGGAGACCATCGCCTCTCTTCTTGTCCCATTCTGTCTTCAACAGTCCTTGGAGGGACCGGAGGGACCCATGTGGCCCTTCTCCACACCTGGCTCCAGTTGTACGAGTTGTCATCTTGCAGTCATTGCTTTAATTGCCATATTACTTCTCTTGGTCTGGTTTGCAGTTTTTAAGAAGCTGGCATATTCAGTCACTCTTATTGTGATTATGTGTGTTTTCTTCAGCTCTTGTCCAGTTTCTAAGTGTTGAAAAGGTTCCTGAAACAAAGACAGAGCAGTTACTCATCATGGTTCCCTGAATATTTTATGTGAATAGCATTATGATTTCCACGTTCACTTTTCTCAAAGGTTAGTGTCAACCATGGAAACATAGATACACATCACATACTATCAGTCATATACAAGTTAGACATCTAAAGTGGCAACCCATTCCATTTTACACTGTATAGAAAACAAGAGAAGATTTTTCATTGCACCCTAAGATACGCTTTTTATACTAGCTTATGCCAGACACCTTACAGTGGATGAGACAACACCAGTCTGTCCCACACATGCAGCATGTAAGTTACATACATTCCTAAAAATTCAAAACTATACATGTATGAATTATCAGTGAACTGTCTGGGTATCAAACAACCATGAGCTCTCACACTATCACTTGATTTTCTACTCCAGGCACACCTTTGTGTTCACCAGAGAGAAATCCCAAAGTGTTGTCCCCACTCTCCTTCAGGAAACAGAGGCTCAGTGGCTGAAAATTTATACTTTTCATTCTGTTGGCATAAGATTGTATCTCCAACCCATATTATATCTTATATGTACCCATATTTTGTCACTTCACTGGTGTAGACTTTCAGTATGCCAATGAAGGGTGACTTTTCATGCTACCTTTTATCTTTCCAAATATGTCCCTGTTCAGCCTTTTTTGCCTCCTGATTTCATCCATCTGGTTTTCATCTGATCTTAAGCAGCTGTCCAAGGTGTGTGTATATATATATATATATATTGTTTTGCTTGTTTCATCTTTCCTGATTTTTATTTGGATCAGTTTCATTTTTAATTTTACTTCTGGCCTTCATGACAAAGCTCCTCTGTCAACTTCCTGTTGTGTAGGAGATTCAAGTCTGCATAGAGCAATTCATTCCACTTGTAAAAATAATAAAAAAAGGCTTTTTTTTTTTTAAAAAAAAAAAAAAAAAGAAGTAACTCCGTAGAGCATACAGTATTGATTAATTTATTCCACTAAAGCTGTGGCTTTGCCTCACAGATGCAGTTCACCTGAAGATCATACCTAACCCAGTGCAAGGACATCTGAGAAAGTAGGAGGTATAATTATTCTGAATATTTTTTTTTTCCCTTGGATACATCAGGTGATGCACTGTGAGATTTCTGTTTTGTGGCCTGGAAAGGGAAAATGACAGGAGCTTTTGAGAGGTTAGGAGGTTATGCGACACTGCCCAAAAAGCTCAGATCAGAACAAATGAGATTCTGCAGAAATCTGTAAGTATGCTCTCTAGGTGCTCCAAAATCCTTGACGTGCTTCACCTTTTGGAAGGACTACAGAAGCACTAATGGGAGAGCCAGTGCAAGCCTCCAGGGCAGGCTCCCATGAATTATAGCATGGACTCTGTTCATACTCTCTCACTCCACCTCACGACTTTCCTTTCCCAACTTCTCTTCTTGATCCCTATCGTGTCATCACATAAGAATCAAATCTGTATTAATCACTTTTACTTCCCCCCACCCCCCCAAGTTACCAATGTTTTCTAAGGATTCATTATGGGAAAAGGGAAGTCCAGAATGTTGTTTTGAAATATACCACAGATAGTGTGGTTTTGGTACCTTTTTAACCCACAATATATTCATTTACTAATGTTTTTCTCACCCACAGGGCACTAACTGTCATGAAAAATCCCAGAATCTTGTGCACACAATGCTTAGTTGATTGTCAACTAACTACTGCATTGGACATGGTACTGATAGACATAGGAACCATCTCTGGGCAGGTCTACCACAGACAGAATCAGTTGTGTAAGAAGCAAATTGGCTTTATAGAGGTGTTCAAACATTAGGAATATATTTCTGTAATACAGTTGGATTTTGTTTAAATGATAAAAAATACACGGATAAGCTGGAGGTGTAACAGAAGCTTGAGCCTACATAGTTAGTGGGATGGAAAAACTGAAATAGTATATACAAAACAGAAAAAAAATACCAGGGAAATGTTTCTCTGTACTTAGACATCTAGAAGTGTCCTTTATAGCGGTTTTGAGCTCATACATATACTTTGATGTTTACTGTGCATACTTTTATCTGATTAATCTTTCAAAAAGATAAATCAGATATATTTTGGACACATCTGATTTTTTTTTTTTTAAGAGCTTCAGGAGAATTTATCTTCATTCATAAGGATATATGTTAAACTTTTTCCCTGTTTTTTAAAAAAATCACCTGATATCAATTAGAATTCCTTTACTGCTGGGCTGATTTATAGTACTGTAATACAGCACTGAAAATATGAAAGCAGAGAAGCAATATTTCAAAATGCAGCATAAAATCAACAATAAAAATGTATATTTATAACCTGAAAAGTATGATTTCATCTTGGAGAATTACCAAGCTAATAGCAGTAATAAGCATGATTTTAGTTGTACCATATTGTACTTATTAAACACTTCAGGGGACTTGTGAATAAATCAAATCACAAGATCATTTCTGGATATTTGAACATATTTTTAGATATTATAAAAATGTGGAAAACTATCACAACTGGTTATCATTTGTTCATGTTTTCCAAAAAAGGTTTTAATCATAAACCTCATTGTTACATCTTTCAAGATACTGGGCTTGTGCCTGCAGGCTGGAAAAGTAACTTCATTTAATAAATGTAGATTTAATATCTTTCAGAGATAAAATTAAAGCAGAAAAAGCATGTGCAATAATGTGAATTATACCCACTATCCCAGGAAATCTTGTTTGGTGTAGAGAGGATGTTTCAGAGGAAGGCAGAGAAATGTTTTAGTAATAATGGGCCATAACCAAAACCCTGGAGCCAAGCTTGTGAGCTTCAGTATGGAAAGTTTGGATTCAAACTCATACTTTGTGGATTTATCATGGGCAGAACTCCAGGCTTGAGGGATGAGATTTTTCTCATGGAAGTGAATAAGAGAAGCTACGGAGCCCATTTTTATTCTTTACTACTATTATTACCTGTATCACAGCGAAGTCTAGAGGACTCACGTAAAACTGACATGGCATAGTGCTAGATGCTGTACAAATGGACAGAGAAAGTAAGATTCTTCTTCAGGAATGATGCAAGACAAACTACGACGCATAGTAGTAAGGGAAGCAGACATAGGAAAGTAAGAATACACCATTGATTAATATAAGTCAAAGTCTGCAGGCAACATGGGTTCAGATATACAGTCAAGCAGTCCTTCAGCGTTCCCCAGTACTACAACTGTGTCTGCAAGGCACCAAATGAAGGCCCTATTCTTTTAGGGACTAGACCCCTCAAGTGATCTGGTGCTGCTTGAGCTCCTTAGAACTGGTTTGTAAAACCAATTTAAAACTAACAATTCACACCACCCAAGAACTTGGCCTCACACATTATGCTTTGCCATTTTTGGGGTAGCATGGCCCACTTCAAATTCACAGATACAGAGGAGATAATTCTGAAATCCACTATGCAGACTTCTTCCATTTTTACCTGCTTGAGGGATGGAGATCTTTTTATACAACAGTCAGTTGGAAAGCTGATATTTCCTTCCTATCTTTCCTCATGCCTGATCATTGCTTAAAAGCAAAGAAAGCATTCCTTTGATTTTGTTTTCAGTAGATTAAATGATAGGTTTGTTGGGAGCCACTGCCTTCCACTAGCCTGTGCATCTTTCCACGTCCAAAATAGCTTGTGCTATTATTTTTCAGAGTTTATGGTGAAACAAATTCCTTCATGGTGTGAACACCATGAAATGACAACTTTCAGCCCATAGTGAATTGTTCTGGCTGAGTTAAAACCCACTGAAAATAAAGATTGTAATAGAAATACATGTGGAAGCCTTTATGATAGTAGCATGAACAAAGCTTTGCTGTAATGTTTTCTGGAAACGGAGCCATAATGATTTGTTCAGGAATCTGTTCTGATCTCATCATAAAGGGAAAAGTGTTCCTGTCAAGTTTAATCCCAGATCTCCTATAAGCTGGTGCATATTTCCAACAGGCACTATCAATAGACAAGCAGAATTTAGAAAATAATTTTTGTCCTACAGTACTCAGAGTGAGGAATAAAAAATAGGGATCTTAATGACATTCTTCATAAATAGCAGAACATGTTAAATAGAATCAAATTGCTGCACTGTGAATTGCAGAAGGAAATAAAGACATTATTGTTACTACTGCTAGTGCTTGTACTGTGCTGACAAAATGCCTTGGGATGTTCTTCCTGGGTAAAAGAACTAACTGGCTTTGTGGATCCCCAAATATATTTTTCACTAAAGGCACAGATACATTTATATACTCTTCTCTTCTGAATATATAAGTTTGCTTTCGTCAAGTAGTCTGGGAAACAACAGACTTGAAAGCAACAAACCTAGGGCATAACCACATTGCATAACAGTCTGTGGTGCAGAAACATGGCAGATAGCTCTGGGTCTCACAGGAGTCAATGGAGTGAAAGATGCACTGGGAAGTGAGAACATAACACCTTACATGGAATTAACTTCTGTATCTTTTCACAGTCTGAACTAAACAGTAAAACAACCTTACAGACCAAGTTAAGACCATATGAAGTATCATAAGGCTCCTTTTAGGAGTGTGATTTAAAAAATGAAATTAAATTTGTAATCCACATCTAAAAATGTGGATGTGGGAGAGTGTTTCATCAATGAGACAGCCTGCAAACCTTGTACCTTCCTGGCAAGCTCCTGGGGAAAGAAAAAGGGTATCCAAACCCTTTTCACTATCCATGACAAATAAGGGGCATCCAAAGACCACAGGCTGTGAATGTACAGAGCACAACATACCTTAGACAGGGACTCCTCTGAAAATGCAAATGCAAAAGTGCATCTTACTTTCAAGATGGTCACCTTTCTGAATGCCCTCACTTTTCTCTCTCTATCCCCCTTCCTCTCTCCCTGTCTCCCTATCTAACTCTCTCTTTATCTCCCTGTGAGTTTAAAATATATCTTCATGTCAGCCATTGATGTTCTGCACAGGACCTATACTGCACGAAGAAGAACCACCACAATCTTTTAACCTGGGAGTGGTCAGGAATGCTGCTGTGCTTGTGTTGTGCCTGGGAGACATGCCCATTCTGTGGCTGCTGTTCATCTGTGACCAAAGAGGCTCATCTGTGCTCATTAACTGAGTTCAACACATCTCTGCAGCCTTCCCCTGCTGTCAGGAGCAATGTGTGAAGAGGATGAGAGCAAAATTACCACCTCTTGATTGTCTCTTGAACATTGACCTTTATGACTCATGATAAGGCAAGCTTACATGAAGTGCTGTGTGTATTATCTTGCCATAAAAAGTTCTGAAGTATATATATATATATATATATATATGCTTTTATAGTGGACTTAAGCAAAAACAAACGTTGAAACATGCACGCCAATAAAAATGGGAACTCTGATTTTTGGAAGAACACAAAGTACAGTATTCTGATACAGTCCACAACATATCTTGTTAAGGTTAGGCTCTTCTGGAAATTCTTAGCTGAGCAGTTAGCTGGACCAAACCAAAATGGGTAGAAGCTTAAACCACATATTTCCACAGCCACTGCAAGATTGTTTAACGATCATCTCAATTAGATTTTTTTTTTTTTAATGTAAATTGCTTTCAGTTTTATGGCAGAGACAGCATTTCACTGGACACTACTTTGCTTCTCTCATCTTTCCCTCCAAGAAAAACAAATGAAAATAAAATCCTGAGATCCACCCCTGAGGGAAGGTACAGGACATTTATCCCAGAAGCCTCTTCTGCAGTGCATTCTTCTGGCCAGTCTGAAAGAAAAGAGGTGCATCTGTGCTGAGGAATGTATGCCTGCTTTGGCTTCTGATTTTGTTTAGTGTTAATCTGGAGACAAGGGTCTCTTTCATGAATGGTCCTTAGGGAAGGTGTACTCCTGTACACATGTTTGTGCTTGCCTTTTTGGAGAGCACAAGAAGAAAACATCAAGCCTGGAGACTAGAAAATGTAAGCTACATTTCGGTGAAGAGAATTTTTCACCTGCTTGCACAAAAAAAAATCTCTTCTTATTTTCAGACTCGAGTGGATAGGCCCTTAAAATACTCACTAAATCTGGTCAAGGTGTTCCAGCTCTAAAAAACGTCAGTTGTGCCTTTTATACCTTCATTGATGTTGAAGTGGCAAAGAGAAGGAAGAAGAAAAGAGAGAAGTCAACATCTAGGCAACACGTCTCACAGTACAAATTGTACTTAAGGGAGAGACCGGCAGTGTACCAAAGATACTTCCTGCCTGTGTGAAATATTTTCTCCCTCCTCCTATCTAGAGAAGTCACTGCTGATGTTCAGACTAACTGAGGCATCTCTTAAGTGCCTTTAGGTTTGCCTTCAAATAGTTCCCAAGTGTGTATAAAGACATTGATAAAGCAAGAAAAAGACTAGCCAAGACAGAAGACTGCAGCGATTAGCAGGAGAGCAGACTGAATCTGTTATGAGGAAGAAAGAGTGGTCATGAGAAAGCCAGTACACTGAGTTTCATCAGAAAGGTACAGCAGTAATCACAGAATCATTAAGGTTGGAAAAGACCTCTGAGATGATCTGGTCCAACCATCCCCCTACCACAAACATTACCCACTAAACTATGTCCCTAAGCATCACATCCAAGAAATTCCGGTGTAGAGCAGAAACAAGTTGGGTATTTGGACAGTAGTTTTGTAAGAAGAAATGCATTGGATGTTAGTGTTTACTCCTCTGACAGAGACTATACTTTAGTGTGGGATTTACCAAGCAGAGGACTATAAATAATGGGCACTCTGAGGGGGATGGTAAATGAGTTGATCTTGAAATTACGCCTCTTGCTTTTTCTTTGTCTTTCCAAATTTATGTACTGCACTGCAAAAATTATAAAGACCTGTTGCCTCCTCCATTGCTTTCATTTTCATGAAATGTCTTTGAAAATAGTAACCATTCTTACACTTCTGTGCTCTCCCCTATTCGTGGTCTCTGACCAGTCAGAGATATTTGGCAAGAATTCCTCTCCACAACTGCAGAATACTACTTTGCTAATTTTAAGACATCAGCACTCTGACTTCATCTCTCAGTATCACTTCTTGTTAAGAGTGCTAGTGTCTACTACTCCAAGAAATTATGACTCATTATTTTATTATACAGCATTGCAAATCAGAACCCATCTCTCTAAACTCTTTCCTACTCACTGTACTAAGTATACAACCACCTGTATACTTATTGCCTGAGCCATTTAAAATAATTAAATAAATGAAAGTGCTTCTGTAGCTGGAAAATGGAGCCATGGATTGATGAGGTAACTTACTTAACTTGTGGGAAATTTCAGAAACCTGATGGATACAACAGGATAGGAGGGGTTATCTGACATTTTTGCATTTTGTATGAGGAGTTCAAGTTGGCGTTGTAGCTACCTGTCCAGAGCACATCACTGGACACAAACCTTCCAAGGCACCGTCCAGTATTCCTGCCTCTAAGCTTTTCACTGCAAGTTATGTAAACCTGGATGCTTTTCTTAAAGCCCTGATCCTTGGAGATGTGTGATTACTCCAGACTCTCAGTTTTCCTGTAAAAGAGTCAGTTTCTAGCTCTTGTGGGCATTGAGAAAAGCATGAAAACCCCAACTGTGTCAGTTTAACAAAACACATACACAAAACACATTATTTTTGGTAAGCTGGTCTCGTAACTTTTGGGGCCCCAATGCACACCTTCTTGGTGTTTAGGGTTGGCAACACTAGGAACAGCAAGACCATCCGTTCCCTGACCCCCTTCTACAGCACACCTGAGAATACATGCATTTTTTGGTTGCAGTGAGTTTGAGGAAGGAAAGGAAACAGTACATATTCTCATATGTCTTCTCATCTAATCCCTTTTTGGAACTATTCCCCTTACACCATTTCCACGAAAGCCTTTCCTTGGAAAGGACATCTGCAGCATGTTTATGCCTCCTGTTGCTTGCCTTAGCTACTCCTCCTTTTTGGACATTTTCTGGTACAGACTGAACAGAATGAGGTTTATACCACAAACAGCACAAAGTGTCTGCTCTGTTTATGCTAGCAGGCTCCTGTTAACCTTTAATCCCCCCAGATCTTTCTCAAAACAATGTGAAAGTCTATTTTTACATTCTTCCCTGTTGTTCAGCGCTGGCTAAGATGATAAACAAATTTTGTACAACTCAAGAAGCAGTTAGAGCCTCCTGGGTCGGGGGGCGGGTGGGGGTGGGGGGAAGAGAGAGGGCTGGGAGGGGGAATGCATTAAGGGCACTGTCTCCACTCACCTGTACCTTTTTTTAGCAGATTGATAAAGAGTTTTATCCTGCACCAGGACAAGGTGAGCAGGCACAGGCCACATTTTGGGGACCTGGAGGTCTGGCAAATGTGGGACAATCTTACTTTGCAGCCAGGAGCGCTTCAGGTGGTGAAAGGACACGAAGCCTGCGAGTGCCCCTCCCCTGCAGACCCCGACCCCATTAGGGGCTGACAGCTGCGAAAGGCATAGGAAGCAATTAAGGCACCCTGCCTTAGCCACAAAGGCTGACGGCCCTACTTTCTGAAAGGCCTGGGTCTGCAAAAGAGATAAGAGAGGGAACCTCAAGTACTGTAACACGCAGCTTTGAGGCTTTGTGCAAGGCTATCCTTCTGGGTCCACTTGGGGTTATTTATTTACTTAAAGTTTGTTTGAAAACTGGAAGCTTCAGGCTACTTACCCAATTAACCTTAACACCTGTTCGGCTGGAAAAGCTTGGGAGCAGTGTGAACAAGCTATGAAAAGCCTTTTATTTATTTATTTATTTATTTATTTTTAAGGGAAGGGGGCAGACAAAATAGATTCCTGACACAAATGTTATTCAAGCCCACTCATAGACCTGTGCTGGGTTTTATTCCTGATCATGATTTCGCAGGAAGCTCCAGCTAGATTCAACCTCTCCTATACCAAGGACAATCATGATATCTAAATCAATAGATTTTAGTGAATGGCTGTTGTTTTAACTTTTGCCTGCTTCTGTTTTATTGCCTGATGGATTTTTGCTCTCAGTTTTCCTCTTCAGAGGCCTACAATCCTCACCAAATGTTTCACATTACTCAGTGTGAAAAACCTCCTATTCTTTCAGATTTTTTACAAGTTCATACATCCGTGGAAACCTGATATTTCATATTTCATTCTGCTTTGTGAATGTCATTGTGAGGGATGCTGGTTCACATGCAACAGGCCTCTTCTGTCTTTGATCAGCTTGACCGCAACTAATTGTAAATGGAGAACAAATGAAAGAAATATTTATAAATTTCATGGGAATTCAGTCAGGGCCTAAGCCTTTCCTAATGCCTCCATTCACAGTAAATGTTTATTGAATACTTTTAGTCTACTGTGTACTTCAGTATTTATATAGTGTTAGGTTTTAGCTTGTTCTGAGTAGATCCAGTAAAATGACCTCTCCTGCTTCTTTCTTTCTTTCTTCCTTCCTTTCTTGTCTTGCTTTTCTTTCCCTCCCAAATGTCCTTCTTTCTTTTGTCTTTACCTTGTAAAATAGGCTGTTGGCTGAGGAGAGGAACACCACAGTTGCTGGGTTCCAAAGTCTACAGCTGTAAGAAGGGTAAGAAAGGGGGGAAAAAAATGACCGTAAAATTTAAAACAAATTTTGAGGCACAAAGCAGAGTTGGAAAAAATCAAATGAAAATGTTAAAGATTTGTCCAAAATAAAGTCATAAATGCCCTGAGCCAAGGGAAACAGCTGCTAGGTCATGCAGGCTAAATCTAAAAAGGCAACGCAACAGAACATTTAATGTTATGAAGTTAATAAGGAGTTGCCAGGATGAAAAGAAACAAGCATTCCTGGTTTTATTTCTCAGTCTCCTGTTCTTACAGGCTTGTGCTCTTACATCTTTCCTTTGCTTTAGCATAGGTAATTTTTACACCAGGAAACTTATGCATCCAGAACCTTTTGGGGAGTTCCCCACACATCCAATCCCACAGATATTTGACTGTGCTGAGGACATGGTCAGGCAGAGACAACCTCCCTTGCCTAGTGAGTGGGAAACACACAGCTTGCAGGGCGTCATGTGCTATTTGTCACAGCTGCCACGCATGCTGCTTGCCCCACTTGCGTGTGCTGCTTGCAAGCACGCACCAAGGCTGCAGACACGTAACGGGACAGGTGCTGCCCTGGTGGAAACCGGCACTGCCCTGCTACAGCTAATGGATGCTCTGGGGTGAAATGTGAGATGCGTCCAGCAGAAATGAGAGCAAAACCACTCGTTCCACTCTCTCATGAAGGCCCACATCTTCTGCTTGTCCTGCAACATTTCTGTTTTACTGCTTCATTCAAAAACAAAAAAACAAGGAAGGAATGGGAAGTTTTAGAAGGATCAGGGAAGGAAGTGGATGTGAAGTGTGAAGTCTGACAGTGGTATGAAGGAAGAAGAAGGGCTGAATTTTGTGGGGAATATAGAAGGGTTTGGATGTAATTTGTCCCTTTTAGATAGGATAGGAAAAAAAGGGCTGGGGGTGGAGGTAGGGGAAGAAGAAGCCAACTGCAAGGCTCTGAATTCATTACCTTGTCTCAGTTAGCTCCTGGAACACATTGCTTTTCTTCTCCTGCAATTTTTTGATAAATTTTATTCTGCTTATCTTTATAATCTGTAAGATCTTTGGGGCCAGGAAAATTCTGCTAAGGCCTTTGCAGAGCACCTAACACTTGTGGGGAAATGTGGAAAAGGCTTGGAGGTTGTACAGCAGTAAAACCTTAAACCTAAAATAATCAAAGGAAAAATAAATTTCTGAGAAAAAAATCCTTTAAGATTCTTCCTTTCCACTACCCCTGCATTTGAGAAGGAAAATGGAGTGAGAACCTGTGAGGAAATGAAATCCAGATAATATGATATGGAATTTTCCCTGATTATAATGTCTTCCAACAATTTTTTCTCCTTTGAGGAGGCAGTAATATCTTAAAAGCAGCTTTATACTATGATGTGCACTCCAGTATGTTAGATTTGCCTAATTCCTGAGTCCCTAGAAATGAATACACATTTCTGGCAGCTGAGCACCACATGAATTGTTAAAAATAAAACTCTTGATAATCGGTATTAAATTAAATCACATAACAGAGATGGATGATGATTGTGATGAGGGCTTTAAGTATTATTTACCTTCCTACAAAGAGCTTGTCTGGGCTTTCACAAACAGGGTACATAAAACACTTACTTAGCATGTAACTTGAGCTATGAAAATTGTATTACAGTTAAGTGTTCTTAAAGCCGCAGGCTTTTTATCACAATTAAAAGAGCAGGGAAGAAGGTGGGGGAGGAAAATGGAAATAGCTTAGGGAGTTTTCATGTCACTGTCTGCATGGAGCTCCACTGAGACAGCACTGGCAGTCATGTTAGACCATGCTCAGCAGGCATCCTTCTGGGGCACTGCCCCAAGCCACTGGTCTTCTGTGGTGTACACATATGCTCTTCTTACTCAGAGGACCAGGTTATACAGATTTAACAGTTTTGATGCTTATCTGATGGGAGATGATACACAGATGTACAGAAGGAGAAAGAAAAATATGTCTTTCATGGGTTAGGCAGTTTTGTCACATTTTTGTCATGACTTCTCCTGAAACAGTTAATTAGGTGGCTTAGAAAAACAAAGGCACCTAAGTAAGTCAGTTGTAGGTTTTACCTGACAATGCCTTCCCAACCTGGTCTTATAGATGTCACACATGGAGAAAAAAAACTCCCAGTACTTATGCAACAGCAAGGAAAAATGTGGACTCCACTGAAATAGGTAAATCAGTGGATCTACTTAGTAGGTAGGTACTCATACTCTCTCAGATGCTTATGCTGGTCTAAGTAAACTCATTTTACATGTCTATTTTATAGATGAGGAGTGCATGTTCAGCCCATATCTTAGAAAGATGGTAGTCCCCCCTTATAGAGTAACAACTAAAGCCAGTCTCTTTGCCTGAGAAATCCTTCAGTCTTTGCACATCCTTCACACACTTTTTCTTAAGCACACTCTTACTATTCAGAAATACCTGGATTTCAAAAACTTAGAATAGTGTGTACAAGAAAAAACAGCATCTCTAACATTTCTACAAAGCAAAACCCTAAAAGGTCTAACTGGGGTCACAAAGCAAGCAGCATCTGAAATGGGCTGATCCTCAGGTGGATCTTTTTTATAGGAGAATTTTTGTTTAGCATAGGTGTGTGCAGAGTAAGGCTTGAAGTGCTACAGCACTTGGGAGACAACTCACTTCTTTCTTTCCATGTGTGTTTTAAATATGGTTGACATTTTTCTAACCTGTTGCAAAACTGAATCCTGGTGACACAGTGCCACAATTGTACCTTCTCAAGGGGATGTGATGACTATATTAAGGATGAAAAGTATTTAACTGTTGTTATTTAGCAGTGAATAAAGCAGTAATCTTATTTTCCTCCCAGCCCTAAAGTTATGTTTTGCATGCTTCTTATCCCTCTCCAGATTAGATGCTCTTTTTTTTTTTTTTTTTTATTTTTTTTTCTTTTTTTCTTTTTTTTTTTCTTTTTTTCTTTTTCTTTTTTCTTTTTTCTTTTTTCTTTTTCCAACACAACCCTATCTGTCTTTTGGTGCAGTGAAATTTTTTCTATATATTAAACAGTGTAGGGTGAACCAGACCTCAGTCAGCAGCACATCATCTGTAAGTGACAGAAATGGCTGCATTAAGCCGAAATCTAGAACTGACAACTGACAGACTGGCATGAACAAGATCAGTGCCCAGATTTCTTACCAGACAGGCAGCTTACTGACTTCTCTGTCTGCTTCACCACAAGTTTCTACAACAAACACAATAGCTGGCATGCAATTGATGTTGAGCAAGTGCCATTTTCTGTTGATATTCTCATTTAATTTCCATATGTTGGCAGAAACAGATGGAACTGGATTTTCTTGCAATTATTATGAGTCTAGGATAACAACTCTTAAATCTGCCTAAGAGTAGAATGGTACAATACAAATATGCAAACATTGGGTGACAGACTGGGTACTAAAATACAGAAATATGACTTTACATGTAGAGCAACTTAAGTTAGTTCATGCTTTGTTGAATAGGCTGCATCGTATGAAGGGATCTCAGGAAGCTTAAAATAATTTGTACAGAATGTGAAATTAGGTGAGGATAAACCTGCAATGCCCTTGTGTCTCACTGCTAAGATGTTTAAATGAAAACTATTAATTAAGTAAAGTCTGTGGGGTTTTAAAGTTTAAAAAAAAAAAAAAAAAGTAAAAAAAAAGTTACTCTGTTTTCCAAGAAGGCTCTTTTATGGAAATTGCAACATCTGTTCCCATCTCTTTGGTTCTAACCTCGACATGTTCTTTTCGAGATCACAACATTGAAAACATCCACAAAGTAAAAAATGTTTTTTTGTTTTGTTTTGTTTTTTAGATTCTTGACTCTCTGGCTCAGAGTTTCAAAAGAGAGTTATGTAGACTTAAGCCTAAAAGCCTTATTTATTGGAATAGGAATTTAAACAGAAAATAAAGGGTTTTATATCCAATTGATCAGCCAAAATGTTACTAAACTGAAGCTTAAGGGAATAAAAAAAAAGATAGCTGGGGAACCTGGTATGATTATCAGTTTTAGCTACAAAGGGGTTAGCACAGAAACTGGAAAATCATATTATATTGAGACTACATGAAAGAAGATAGGGAACACATACTGAGTCTTTAAGGGCCTGATCCGGCAAATGCTTTTGTACCTGTTTAAGAACTACAGAATGAATAACTGAGAAAGTAGGTAAGTAACTAATTAAGTAAGTTGAATACATTAAGGGGATGAAGGGATGTGCTTCCAGGTCTAACTGGAGCAGTGTAAGAAGCTCCTGCCTTTCCTCCTATTGTTGTCTATTGCATAGCCTTATAAGTGAACTGCCCACACAGTCCATCTGCAGGACCATGCAGTGGACCTGTTTCTACATTGTCTCAGTGATAAATTAGCTAGCTTTACTTAACCCACCCTTGGTGTTCACAGAATAGTTGCTGAAGAGCTAGCCATGAAGAACAGAGACTTTGGAAAGAGTAAATAGAGCCTGGATACATACCAGCTGTATTTCCTTGGTATAAGGATTAATTTTCATAACAGAAAAATGATTGGTCCTAAAATAAATAACTTTGTGGAAGATTTATTTAATAACTGATTTAAAAAGAGACTAAATAATAAAAGCTGAGAAGTAAATAACAAAGAACATATACAAGACTTTTTACCTGTACTTGTTGAATTTTTCCCAGTTGCCATGGCCATTTCTGAAAATGGATCCTTTGTTTAATATTTTTCTCTTTAAATAAATTGATACAAAATTGTAACTGAGGTTTTGCCATGCTCTATGATTTAAAGAAATGAAAAACAATGACATTTCTTCCCTGTAGAGGAATTTTATATATGGTAAGTAAAATATTATAGTGATTTATTAAACAGGAAAGAGGGACAAGGAAGGCAGCAAGGTTTTGGCACAAATATTTGCAGCTACATTTCAGTAATGATAGAACAAACCCACAAAATTTAGAACTGGAATTAAGACAGGGAGTCTTCAGATTGCATTTTGTTTCAGTATGTTATAGCAGTGATAGCCAGGAATATAATTCAGGTCTGGACAGGGATCCTAAACTGCTAGGTTTGAGACTATTCTTATCCAGGATCTTGGCTATAAGCTCTTCACTAAGTATTACATTTGTACATTTCTTTGCAGTATTTTGCCCCGCAATATGGTAAGAACTTTCTTTTAAATTTGATTGATCCTATCTGCAAAGAAAACTGAAACTTAAAAGAAACAGTCAAAGAACTGTGAACCACCAGATTTCACCAGCTGTTCAGTTCTGGCATTTTTGTATTGGACCCAATCTTCCTGGGACTCCTGATGGATTTAATTGTTTGGTTGCTGCCAGGTAATTGTATTTTTTTGCTCCCTGTCTCTCTTTAATCGCAAACCTGCTTTTATCCACTATTTTTAAATTTATTAACTATTTTTTTGCTCAGTACTGACAGATGTAATATTGACTATATGATATGTGGTTCTCGAAAGAATATGAGTCAATGTACAGAACCTGCCAATCAGAGGCACTGAGATGTAGTGAAATTTATAGTCACATTAAACAAGCTTTTAGAGTAATACTGAGAGACACATAATACTGTAATCAAAGACTTTCTCAATACTTTTCAGGTGAAGAAACTAAATCGGCCTCATTCTTGTAAATAAAGATAACATCATTAACCTTGACAAAGTCAAAGTTTCTTATTTCCAGCCTTGCCTAACATTAAAATTCCTGATCACCCATAATATTATTGTATCCCTTTTAGAATTTTGCAGTGCTTCAGCTTTGTAAAAACACACCATGCCCTCTCCACTAGTGGAAAATCTGTTTCAGGAGAAGCAGCTCCTTCTCTTTGTGAAGGCCTGTCATGCAACTGCTTTCACATTACGAGTGTGCTACTAGTGCTCAGGCATTCGTGAACGAAGATCGGGGAAGCAAGAAATTTCACTTAACAAGAAGAGTAAACATTATGTGTTCCCTGTTTTGGGCCCCATAGCTAGGGAAAAGCATAAATGCATTTAGGCACATTAAAGTTTCTCTTAACTAGCACTCTGTACTTCTAAACAGAGTGTTTTCTAACTCCAACAAACCTGCAGTATGAGATTGCTGCTTAGAAGTGCACTCCGATTTGAGGTAGTACTGTAGTTTATGATTTCACATTTATTCTTCTGTTTAAATTTTATTAAAGCCTATGGGACTTGGCTACATGCATAAACTTAAGACTTTTTTTTTTTTTTCTTTTTTCCCCCCTGAAATGGTTATGAAAAAAAAGCTGTCTTTCTGGGGACAGCTAAAATGCTTAATTTTATTTCCACTAGGAGACTTGGATGACAGTCTGAGAAGAGGTGGGTCAAGAATTTAAGAGTATGTGACTAGTGTTAGGATCCTTAAACTAATAGTTTTCTAAGCAACTTTGCTTTCAGAAGAGCTGCAAATGTGGATTGTTCCATTTTTTATCTTCTTCATGCTAATGTTCAAAAGACTATGTTTAATGGAAAACTGTTACTTTTCCAATAACTATTGCCTTTTTTTTTTTTTTTTTTTTAAATTTTTAAATCATTGTATAAAATATTACAAAATGATTGTAAATAATTGAATATTGACTCATTGGATCCTTGTATGCTTTCACATTTCCCATAGCAAAACACAAAGAAGAATAAAATTAATTGAACATTAGATTTTAAAATAATTCCAAGAGAGTGAAGAACATCAGTTTTCCTTTAAAATTTTTGGTGGCACTTTCAGTTCTACAACATACAAGGAAAGTTGTACTTGAATGCACATAGTCATTCTTGAAAGTTGTGTTTTCAATGTCTCCTTGTGTTCATCCATGTTTTCAACAAATCCTGTAATTGTATGCTTGCAAACACACCTTTGTGTTCATGAGCCAAGGATTCCTTGCTTTTCTGGATGCAGGTGGAAGAGAGAATAAAAATGAGTTTCTAAATCTGCAAATGAGACCAACGGATGTTAAGTAAACCAAAGGAAGCAGGTTTTTTTTTTTTTTCTCACTATTTAAGAAAACACACAGATATAGCTAGTTTTAGAGACAGTAGTAGCTTAAAGCTCCCAACTGATTTCTGTAAGTATACAAATCTGTCTCAAAATCATCAGTTTTACCAGCCCCATTGATAACACATTTTGGTAAAACTGATGATAATAGAAAATTCACAAGATGGTGACTAACTGAAAGACAGTAAATATGGAAAAGACAGCCTGTTGCTGCAGTAGTCTGCTGTAAAGTCTTGCAGTAGAAGAAGTTATTACTGCACAGTTTATACATCTAGGCATAAATATGTTCCTGATGTATACAAAACATTGTATGCATTATTTTTCTTGCAAACTGTAGTAGTTCCATTCTTTTGACATCATGGCATAAATCATTGCTATTTATTTTTTTATTTTTTTATTTTTAGCTCACGGGTTATGGCCATCATTTAGCAGTCTATCCTTGTTTTCATTTTTAACAATCTTTGTGAGAGTGAGAGAGGGAACAAAAGAGAAGAGAGAGAGGAGTTTCTGTCCTCCCACATTCTCTCTTTCAGCTTCTAGACTCTGAAGACATGAAATCCTGGCTACCTGGTTTTCCAGCTACATCACGTGGTCCAATAAAAGACACTATCCCTGGCAAACATTGCTCTGCAACAACAGCTCTGCAACACCACTCCTTCTGGAATCATAACACACATCAAACATGCAGCTGGCCTGAATCCTCCTTCAGAATGCTTTCTTCCAATAGGTAATGACAGTAATAATTGTCACCTTTATTTATCCCCTGTCCTTCCCGCTATTGCTGTTTGATCCATATGAAGAAAAACAGCAACCCTGCCAGCTACTGAGCAAAAATCCCTAGCATGTGTGAGCCAGCAGCATGAGTTCACCAACAGCATGCACAGACTGAAAAGGCAGACAGTACCTGCCATTCCAGAATTAGGCATACAATGAATTTCACCCCCTGCACGATAAGACTTACAGGGGTTTTAATTTCTGATGTATGGAGTGACACTGGCATTTCAGGTGTACCCACACAGCTGCAGTGAACTGCAGTATACAACTACACGGACCTGGGGCTTCCAGTTTCAATCTGTAAAGGTTTAAGGGTACTGCCATTTTCAGCAAGTGAGCAGTCCACTGTTTCTGCTGAAGTTTATGAAGGAATTTCCTCTTCCTATCTCAGCTGCAACTTACACTGAAAATGTAAAAAAATTTTCTTATTAAGAAAATGAAAACTTGATCATAGTGATGATAATTTTGTTCCTTAGTGCTTCCAAAGACATGACATAGAGTCAAACACTTAAAAGTTTCCCTAATGGTGGATGAGCATAAATTTTGCATGCCCAGTGGGTTTGTTTTCATTGATAAGAACAGCTACTACTAAATAACTGTCAGAGTACATCTACTCCAAGTGACCCTTTGTGTGGACAGTAAGACCCAAAGCAGAGTGACTCTTCTGTCTGTTTGAACTTAGGTGGCCAATCAGACCTATGTACTTAAGGCATGCAAATTTTTAAAGCAAACATAACATACAAAAGTGATGTGGCCACAACCAAATCTTTGTTTTCCAGGCCAAACAACCCAGTAGTCCTTTACAGAGAAGCCACTTGTGGTTAGCTTTTGTCACAGGACACCAAGGCTCAACAGTTTGTTTCTGGATCTGTAGTGAGGAGTTTTATCAACTTTGTCCTCCCCATCTTCTCCAGAATGAGTTCATTCCTGAACAGGCACTCTGCTCAGAGAGAGGAGACATTATTTTGGACTAATGAAACCACTTTTTTTTTTTAATTATTATTATTATTTTTTTTTTTAATATAGGGAATCTGTATCAGGGAATACTCCAGAAGAGCTCAATTAGAGTGGAATAGTTATGGTAGAACACTTATTCCACAGTAAGCTTGTTTGAATTTTTGCACTTGTGCAAATCTATAGAAATGTGTTTCTAATTTAAAAGAACTGTCCTAACATAATACTTAACAATGACATGCTTTTGCATGCAAGTGTTGTCCTGTTACTGAATGAGCTGAATATTTTCAGTGAACTTGTTTTGTATTACAGTGATGAAGCATAAAAGAAGTAAATCTGTGTTCTACGTGCTCATACCTACCTACCATTTCTACCCGTGACATATACTATAGCCTTACAAATTCTGGATTAAGCTTTCATCAGGCGTTGCCAATGATCTGAACCATGAGATGTCATAGATTATGGTTTCAAAAAACTGAATCTAGTAAATACGTTCTGGGACCTCACACAGTTCCTAGATAGGCAATTCTTTATCCTGCTGCATTGATAAATGCCAAGTAAATAAATCCCCCTCTTTCACACAGCAGTAATAATGGAATCATTTATAATAGCCTTGTATGTTAACTTTAGACAGGAACAAGGAAGTGGGTTGTCTGTAGAATGACTTGACCTGGAAGCTTTATCCTTCAGTCAAACAGGTTAACTAGAAGACCCCGAGCATTTACTTAAACCGGCAGAGAAAAAGCTATGTTTAATCCATGTTGCACTTTTCACATTGATTCAAGTGACTGGACATACCTCCTAAATGCTTTCTAGCACTGTAGCCCATGACATACCACACTTAACAAGGCTCTAACAGCATTTCCACTGTAACAGAACTAAAACACATGGCTTGTAACATAACTTTGACACTTACAGCACTCACGAGCTTGGACATGGTGCAATGGGTAAGGAACATGTGGTAACCACTCGTCATGAGTAAATGAGCAGAAAAGCTCCATCTTGACATGGCTTATTATGTCTAGAAGCTGTAAATGCAATTGTTAGGCAAAATTCAATCCTTTATTATGTATATTTTTAAGCATAAGCTTATACCATATGCTTTTCCCACTTTTTCTCCCAGGGTTACTCAGAGCAAATTCAGATGATTTGTTAGCGTATTAGCATCCAATGACAGTTCTATAGATGGTGATGGAATAATGAACAAAAACCAAACAAACAAACAAAACATGATAAAATATGTATAACTAACATAGTAGGTATTTAAGTGCATGCAGGGTTACAACAATGCTTCAGAACACCTTGGTCACAATGAAATATAGTATACCTTTTTGGCCAAGATTAATGATTTAATATTCAGTTATCGTAGTTCTAATTAATTCTCACTCACTTTCTTCTCCTGTTCAATCCTCTTAGCATTGAAGTATGCATGATGTTTTATTCACAGAAAGGTAAACTAAGCTTGCACCTGATCCTTTTCCAGTTAAAATCACTGGGAAAACAAAACAAAATAAACCAAACCCAAACCAAAACAACAACAACAAAAATGCAACCAACCAAACCAAACCAAAACAAACAACATCAACAACAAAAGCACCCCGTCATAACTCTGGAAACACTGGGAATCTGAGAGGGCAAGTACCTGCTTCCCACTACCTGTAAAATTTCCCCACTGGGAATGAACATTCCTATCTCAAAGGCTAAAATGTAGAGGTATTTAGCACTCGTAAAATCACTTTCTTTCATGCTCACTTTAATAAGTGGCTGTGATTTACATATGAAATGTATCTGTATTAAATTTCCACATAAATTTTTTCCAGCAGCATGCAAAACTTTTTAGTTCCACACTGTGTGCTCCTATCCTGATCCTCCACCTGGCTGTGGTCCTTTTTATGTGGGAACATTAAACTAATTTTACTTGGAATGTACGATGGTTTCTCAAGATGATGCACCTGATACTAAAAAGCAGTTCACAAGACTTCTTAGGAAGACAGATTGTTCCCCAGAGGGTCCTTCTGCTTTGTATTACAGCTTATAGTCTTGCTTTTAGCCCCAGCTCATCTTTGACAGCCTTCTGCTTCACATTTGGCATCCTTGTGACATCTACAAAATGACTTGGGGGTCAAGAAGTCAACTGGCTTCCTCATATGCTTCTGCCATTACTAGTGGCTGTGCTCATACCATAAGGGAAGGGAACTGAAGGGGGAATGAGTCTCTAAGTGTGTGTATGTGTGAGAGAGAGAAAGGGAGAGAGGGAGAGAGATTTGATGATGATAAAGCGAAGATCAATGTAAACTTATCTTTCTACCCAGTTTTCTAGATGATTTTCACCCAGACATAGTCCTCCTTTGTTAAACTACAGTTTAGCATTGCTGCAGGTTGCTTGTTAGCCCATTCAATGCTTGTAACCTGATTATGTTCCCCACACTGGAAACATGTTGTTTCTTGGCACCAGTAGATTGAAGCCTCATTCAGATACATAATATTATTGTGCAGCAGTGCAAGGCCAGTTCCTGGGGTGCTGCTACAGATGAAGTGCATTAAGGTATTTCGTTTGTTAGTCACTGAGTGCCTTTCTGTACAGAAGCTTGAAATGGGATGTCTGAAATGTGAGCCCAGAGGAAGCTTGGCATGAAACATTTTGCTTAATGAAAAGGATTTAAAGAAATATGAAAGTATGATGTTTGCTATTAAAACATAGGTAAAACAGTACTTAGCAGTGTTCTGCATGTAAGCTGTAACTCCAACTGGGTCCCCAGCGTTTAGGAACCAAAAGGAATCTAAATCTCCAGTTTATGCTGTGCTGAGTATCTCAGATTAATGTAAATCCACGTTATCCTGCTTGCTGTAGCTGGGATGATTTGGGTTATGAATGCAGTAATACAAATGGGGTTTGAAAGAGATTTTAAAAAAGCTGATGAATAGAGCAATCAGACAGCCATGTTATCGGATGCAATCTGATTAGGAATTTATACACTGCTGACATACAGAATACAGCATATACTCTATGCTGTAGCAGAGACAAGTGCAGAAGTTCTTTTGGATGTAGCAATCCAGACATCATGTAAAGCTAAAAGGCATACAAATTAGTGTGAGTTCCTCACAAATTCACACCATAAATGTTTGTCCTGATGCTTCATATTATTTTTTCCGCTGTTCATAGATGTCAAATTGCTCAGACCACGCACTCAAAGGGTGATTCTCCTGTGGGTGTAAGGTAACATAGGGACTGTATTGTAATTTAGTATGAATTGATGTTCTGTTGCAGGTCATGAAATTAAAGTAAAGCATTTTCTTAGCTCGTGTCACAGAAATAAATACAGTGAACAAATGTGTTTATTGAACCATTTATTTTGAGGGATTTCTGCCTTTTTTTTTTTTTTTTTTTTTTTTCCTTCAGAAAGGCTTGTCTTGAGTTCTGTGCATACACAAACTGGAAATTCAATGAAAGTTACATTATCTCTTATTGTTTCTATTACTCTTGTACAAATCTCGAAACAGAGGTTAAATTCTACTCCATGTAGTAAAGAGCACTATAAAAAATGGTTCCAACATCCAAGAACATTTTAAAACTTCTGGCTGCTTTATTATTGAGAGAGATTGGGATATTCATCTGTGGTTGTGAAGACCTACAAACAAAATGTTTACACAAGTTCTGTCAAGTGTTTCAGACCCAACTTTAATGTAAACATGCAAATAAATAACATCAGTCCTCTGATAAAGGAGAATGTGGCTGGGAGCATTCAGCATGGATTTACTAAAAGAAAACCATGCCTGCTCAACCTGATTGTCTTCAAGGATGTAATCTTTCTGGATTTCAGTATGGCCTTTGATACTGTGACTCATGGCATCCTTCTGGATTTTTGGAGAGTGACTCTGCTCAATCAGATAATGACAGGACAAGGAGGAATGGTTTCAAACTAATAGAGGGGAGATTTAGATCAGATTTAAGGAGGAAATTCTTCTGTCAGAGGGTGGTGAGGCACTGGCACAGGTTGCCCAGAGAGCCTGTGGATGCTTCATCCCTAGATGTGTTCAAGGTGGCATGCTTGCCTATGGCAGTGGGGTTGGAACTAGATGATCCTTAAGGTCCCATCCAACCTGAGCCATTCTATGATTCTGTGATTCTATGAAATTGTCCAAATGTGAGATGCTATGCTCACATATGTCCAAATGCTATGCTGCATGATGAACTGGTTAAATGGTAGAGCTCAAAGTGTTGTAGTGAATGGGGCTATGTCTGTCTGGAGCTCAGTCTCTAGCAGTGGTCTACAGGGCTCAATTCTAGGGCCAGTCCTGTTTAACATTTTTATCAATGATCTAGATGCAGAAGTGGAATGCATCCTCATCAAGTTTACTGATGATACTAAACCAGGAGGTGCTGTTGGCTCCCTGGAGAGTTGGTAAACCTTGCAGAGGGATCTAGATACATTGGAGCACTGTATGGTCAGCAATGGCATGAAGTTCGGCAAAGGAAAATGCCATGATTTGTACCTGGGATGGAATTATTCTGGATAGAGGTACAGACTGGGAGATGAGTGGCTGGGTATCAGCTCAGCAGAAATGTCTCTGGGTGTGCTGGTCGACAACAAGTTCACCATGAGCCAGAAACGTGCACTGGCAGCCAGGAGGGAAAATTGCATTTCGGGTTGCATTAGAAACAGATAGCCAGCTGATCAAAAGAGGCATTTCTCCCACTATCTTTAGTAGTGGTGCAGCCTCACCTTGAATATTGTGTGCAGTTCTGGGCTCCACAATACAGAAAGGCTGTTAAGGTCCTTGACAGCATCCAAAGGAAGACAACAAAGCTGGTTACTGGGTGGGCATGTACTGTGATGACTAGGGTTGTCCAGTCCGGAGAAAAGGAGGCCAAGAAGTGACCTCAATGTTCTTTGCAACTTCCTGAGGAAGGGAAGTGGAGAAGGAGGTGTCGGACTGTGCTCCCTGGTCCCCAGTGACATGGTGCGTGGGAAGACCACAAAGGTATATGAGGGAAGGATCAGACCGGACATTAGGAAAAATTTCTTTACCATGAGGATGGTCAAACCCTGAAACAGGCTTCCTAGTGAGGTGGTTGATGTCCCACGCCTGTCAGTGTTGAAGAGGCATTTGGACAGTGAACTCATTAATACACTTTATCTTTTGGTTAGCCTTGAAGTGATCAGGCAGTTGGGCTAGATGATCTTTGTACTTCCCTTCCAACTGAAATATTCTATTCTATTCTATTCTATTCTATTCTATTCTATTCTATTCTATTCTATTCTATTCTATTCTATTCTATTCTATTCTATTCTATTTTTCTAGGATGGAATGACCAGATTTGTGGACAATAGAACAATGGACTTAATACTTTCTTCTTTCCACTGTCTACATAATTCTTATCCCTTACAGCCTTATATCCCCCTTCATATTTCTCTTCCATTTGTTCATCATCAGAAGGTCACCAAAGAGAACATTCCTCTGATTTCTGGCCTTCTGGCCTCTTTTAACTGTTTGGTGTGGACATTGGCTAGCAATTAGACTTACCATGATCAAAGGCATCAACTTGAAAAGACTCCTTTCCCCTAGGTCCAACAGGTCATCCTTAAGGATGAGGAAATGCCAGCTTCCTCAACTGGAGCAAAGAGTGAATGGTTAGTGCTTTGCTGCAGTCATTGGAAATGTCAAAAGCATATTTCCTAAGAAGCCACTTGACATTTTTTGAATTATATCCTGTAGTCCACACCAAGGGAGGCTTTCAGCAGTTATTTGAGCTTGTATAGCCCAGTACCTTCTCTCATAAAATGACCTGGGATCAAGACACAGTTAGAAAGGTCTGGCGTAAAGTTTATCCCTTCACACAGGCTTGTGCTACTGCTATTAACTGCTGTGGTTTAAGCTGACATTTAGCTATGTATGACACAGCCGTTTGTTCCTGCTGCCCCCTTCCCCTCACTCCCCTCCCCCACCTCCCCCTTTTAGTTTAAAGCCATTAGGCCTTGTCCTATCACTACACTCCCTTTCAAAGAGCAAAGAGTTCCTCCTGAGCCCCCTTCAGGTACTGGAAGGCCTCTATAAGGTTTCTCCAGAGCCTTCTCTTCTCCAGGCTGAACAGCCCTAAGTGCCTCAGCCTGCCTTCATAGGAGAGGTGCTCCAGGCCTCGTCTGGACTTGCCCCAACAGGTCCATGTCCTTCTTGTGCTGAGAGCCCCAGAGCTGAATGCAGGGCTCTAGGAGGCTCCTACTCTACTCATGAGAGCAGAGTAGAAGAAGAGTATAACCTCCCTCGCCCTGCTGGCCATGTTTCTTTTGATGCAGTTCAGGATATGGCTGGCCTTCTGGGCTGCAAGAGCACGTTGTCAACTCATGTCAAGCTTTTCATCCACCAGCACCCCCTGGTCCTTCTCCTCGGAGTTGTTTTCAATCCATTCTCTGCCCAGTCTCTATTTGTGCTTGGGATTGTCCTGACCCAGACACAGAATGTAGCACTAGGCCCTGTGGAACCTCATGAGGTTCGCACAGGCCCACCTTTCAGGCCTGTCCAGGTCCTGCTGGATGGCATCCCTTCCCTCCAGCATGTTGAACACACCACACAGCTTGGTGGCATCAGCAAACTTGCTGATGGTGCACGCGATCCTTCCTTCCTTCCCTCCTTCCTTCCTTCCTTCCTTCCTTCCTTCCTTCCTTCCTTCCTTCCTTCCTTCCTTCCTTCCTTCCTTCCTTCCTTCCTTCCTTCCTTCCTTCCTTCCTTCCTTCCTTCCTCCCTTCCTCCCTTCCTCCCTTCCTCCCTTCCTCCCTTCCTCCCTTCCTCCCTTCCTCCCTTCCTTCCTCCCTTCCTTCCTCCCTCCCTCTCTCCCTCCCTCTCTCCCTTCCTTTTTTCTTTCTTTTTTCTTTCTTTTTCTCTTTCTTTCTTTCTTTCTTTCTTTCTTTCTCTTTCTCTTTCTAATTTTTATTTTTATTTTTATTTTTTATTTTTATTTTTCATCTTTTCCTTTTTTTTTTTTTTTTTTTTTTTTTTCCTTTTTTCATGTCCTGGCAGGGAGACCCAATCTTTATTGAAACAGTTGCTGGTTCCAGTGCAGTTCTCACTTGTGTAGGTGGAAATGGTTCTCCTATGTTAGATTCAATCAGGAAAGGGCAAGAAAGTTGTTCCATTCCCATGTAATGGAAGGCTCTTGACCCTCAGGAAAAACAAAACAAAACAAAATAACAACAAACAAACCAATCCAAACCAAGACAAATCAAACCAAAATAGGGTATCTAACACTTTCTATGTAGAAATTAAGAATTAATATATATATATATATATTTTGAAAATACCATTACATTTATAGAAATTTAAGAGGAAAATACAGACAATTGTTTTACTGACATAAATCACAATGGATCCTTTTTTTTAAAAAAAACATAACTAGAAGTTTAATGAGATGAGACAGACATCAAACATAAAAGAGCAGCTCTTCTTGGTGAGTCACACTACTGACAGGAATTCTGTTTCTCATAATGAATTTGTTCATTGCTTGCTGATGACAGATCTGACCACCATATATAGAAAATTTCAGAAGGAAATCAGCAAGCCATAGCACTTGTGTAGTATCACAACTTCTGTATGTGTTGGGGAGGGTTAATAAAAAATAGCACAATGATGAAGCTCCACAAAGCAGCTGAGCATCCTGGAAATCAGAATGACCTTGACATATGCATCACAAATGTTGAATTTGTGTAGTTACAACTGAAATAGCTGTAGGAAACCTTTAACATAAAATCCATGCTTGTTGAGAATACAAACTTTACAAATACATTTTAGACATCCAACCAAATGAGCTTTTAGTGGGTAGGTTCTGTGTAATGTAAATTGTATGTCAACAGGCAGATGTCTAAACTAATGAAAACGCTCTGGATACATGTGTGTTGTAGTTATAATAAATAAGAGTGATAAAGTTTTGTTATTACATGCCAAACCCCTATTCTAGCATACGTTTCCAACAAAATGCGTGTGGAAATAATGAAACCATAAGACCATTTGATTTTCACAATAACTTTAGTTCAATAAAACAGCTTACAAATGCTCTCCACAAAAACAGGTATTTACTATATATTGGTGCTGAATAAATATTTAATACAGATATCCCCACACATTCATGAAAATGGATTCCATCCTTGCTCAGTCCTTTCATCATTACTTAATTAATACACGTTACCTTGCAGTCTTTATAGGAAAACAGCTTTGTTACATTTTCTGATTGTATCTCAGAGCAGATGGTTAGGACTGAAATTTAGATTTGTGTTCCCATAAGGTTTTCTTTTTCTTTTTTTTTTTTTTTTTTTTTTTGAATTATGGTCTCATGCAGTTGTGATGGGAAAAATTGGGTAATCCTGTTGTCCAGCCCTGGCAGCTCATCCATACAAAGTACAATCTATACTTCAGATCCAAAGAAGAAAAGACAGAAGGCTGCCTAAGCTTTTCGTTCCTCCAACAGATTGAGAATATGGGCTTTGAATGGAAAAGGGATCATTCTAGATCCTGCAGTTTTTCTCTTTGCCTTGTTGTGGAAGTTGGAGAATTACCTCAGGGTCTCTCATCCTGCTGGGGAGCAAACATCCTTGTTTGGGGATCAGACCCCCAGCCACAAGGCAGTCATCTCTATTTTTAAATTATTGGAGAACACAATGCAACCACTCTTAACTGCAGGATTGTTGTCATCCCCCTAATATGCAAATATTACAACTTCATCAGAATAAGATCACAAAGCTGTCTTTTTTTTTTTTTTTTTCTCCCCTCACCCCCAACACCAACCCCTCCCACCCCCATGGAGTGACAGATTTCTTCCAAGATCTGAAATCACTGAAAAGAAATTGTGACCAATGTCTTCATGTCATAGCATTTACAAGGAGAGTAGTCATGGCACATTTCAAATCTTGTGCTAGGTTTAACCTTCCTCTCTATTGCAATAAATTATGTGACCAGGTGTTTCAGTGATGAAAAATTCATATATATTGGGTGAAATATAAAAGGGAAGGTGAAGCACATGACTGAAAAATAGTTGTGGTAGGGTTATGAGGGAACTGTAGATGTCACAAAGCTCATTTCAAAAGTCCTCATCACAAAACCAATCCATGAGCATTGTACTCATGCAAATTATGATGAAATTCTGTAATGATACCAAAGTGTCTCTGTATATTGTGGACAAGAAGACAAAGGCTGGTTAAAGAAAAAAAAAAAAAGGTGATGTGTTTCCTTTCAAAAACAATTCCAGAAATATCTCCCAGAACTTAACTTCATGAGCGGTATTTTCATCTCATCCATTGCCTCTACTAAAAAGGCTGAAGATGAGATTGCAGCCTGTCTTCTCTTCTCAGGGTTAGCTGGTAAGTAATGAAGTCAAATTTTGGATTCCTAACTAACTGAATTGACCCAAGGGGAAAGGTTTTATTACATTTTAAAAAGAAAACAAATATTTCTTTGGTGAGGCAGGTTTGGATCTCCCGACTCTTTAAAATTTCTTCCTCCCTGGACTGCCATATTTGTAACTCACTGTATCCCCTTCCATTCTTAATCTAAATATAATAACCTTTCTTTTAGCCACAAATAATAATACAAAAACCACGCCAGCTTCCACTTACTCTGGGATGGGAAGCAGTAAACTAGTACAACAAACAGTGACTTTCCCTTCCTATACCTCCCATATAAGTAAATTTTGACTATACATATAAACATCACATATACATATAAATATACATATACATATAAATATCATATATTTTAAACTGTCAGATAAACCCCATACAGTGTATTCACATCTCAAATTTTATGCTGAAAATTCTTAGTCTTCTTGGTGGAAGTATGGCAATACTTTAACCCATTCCCTGGTGTCTTTTTCTTTCAGAGAATTCCCAAAGGTTGCTAATCAGATCTTGATGTATCAAAGAGCTTTTGAACCTGACAGTAAATCATTTGACATTTTAGACCTGGATGCTGAGAGATACTTTGTACTTCAGTCCTGCTGACGTTAACAGAATGCACATAATAGGTTTGGAATCACACCCCAAAATGTGACATAAAATGTATGAAAGTGAATAGATGTAAAACGTTTTCATTCTGTCTGTCTATCCTGTGTGGTCAATGAAAGATACCTGAATATAATGAGTTGTTTTTTAATTTAAACTCTTAATATCTATTTTCTGGAAAAATCAGAAATAAAATAAATAAATAAACAAACATGATATACAAATATAAATAAAGACTGGTCTGTTGTTCAAAGAGTTGCAATAACAATGTAAAGAAGAAAAATGCCTTGAAAATACAGTAAGGCAATGCACCAGAAGGAGAACCACAAAACTGACTTTTTTTATTTTATTTTATTTTATTTTATTTTATTTTATTTTATTTTATTTTATTTTATTTTATTTTATAGACTGATACAGTAGGTATAACAATACGTCTTGTACATCAACATGCAGCGTTGCCCTGGCAGTTGCTATTTGTTTAAATAGCTTGCCTCAAGGAAATTATTTATTTTACTGAATGTTTCCATCAAAAACAAAACAAACTGAAACCACTTCAGCCTCTCTTGCAGGTATTAGAGATAAATCATGTAGGAAAGCAGAGAATCATCTGTCTACACCTTTTTCCACCTAAGTCATCCTTGGTCCTGGGTAGGGTGGTGGCCTGCCTGACAGGGCATGTGGTTGTCAGACTGGAGACTGAACAACCCTGGGTCTGCTATGAGCCTGTGTACTTCAGATATTGTGGTCTAATTTTCAAGGATCAATGCTCCTGACCACTTTTCTAAATCACACATACCTCTGCTTTAATCAAATAGAAATTAGCACTTTGACATCCCTATTTCTGTATCAGTAAGCTTTCCCTATTCAGTAAGCCCTAGCTCTTTATGAAGTGCTGCATTTGGCTCCTTGCTGCTGCTGTAAAGATACCTTGAGTCAAGGTTTAATTTAGTGCACAGTGTCTCTCACAAAAAGAAGCTGGCTCACACTTGACATGTTGCTATATGATAAGTACTCATAAACACAGCACCAGCTGTATCTTGCAAGTGGAGATTTCAGTGTATACCAATTAGGGTACTAAATGCAGGCAGCAGATTTTTTATTTTTTATATTTTTTGTTAAGGTAAAAAAATATATATAAAAAAATAAGAAAACAGGCTTAACTACTAGAAACAAGCTATGTGACCACATTCTCACCATGTGATAAAATCTGAAATCTTTGCTGTTGTCATTTGGGTGGGCGGCTATGACCTTTGAGAGTTAAAATTATGTCATGTAAAGTCCACTGTGACACAGAGACCTCTGCTGTAGAAGCTGATTGAGAACTCCAGCTCCTGCAGCATTACCAATGTGCTCAATTACTCAACTTTACTAACTGAAAAGCATCATGGAAATCTGCCATTTTTGATGGATTCCCTCAGAGTCATAGTGAGAAAGAAGAGGATTGTAATATTTCACTTGTCCAGTGGGAAAAAAAAATCTTCCCCACAAGTTAAACTCAGGAGTATTCAAACCATGTGAAGTCAATGCAAAGCATCCCCTCAAATGTTTGTGATTTCCAAATGGTTTATCCCCAGGATCCAAGCCCAGCAACATTCAGGGAGCACGCACAGCATCCCCTGCCCCTTGATTGCTCCATCTGGACTGATTTCTCCATTTCCAGCCTCCTGCCTTCCTCTCCACAGGGCTCCTCAAGGGGACTGTCATGGTGACTGTAACCCTCCAAACACTGAAGAACAGCTCAGGAGCAGCATAACCCAAAGCAAGTGCTCCGAAGTCAGGCCAGCAGCTACTCTCACAGAATCATAGAATATCTTGAGTTGGAAGGGACCCACAAGGATAAATGAGTTCAACTCCTGGGTCCCCCAAGGACCAACAAAAAACTCAGACCATGTGTCTGAGAGCATTATCCAAATGCTTCTTGAACTCCAGCAGGCTTGGTGCTGTGACCACTTTGCTGGGGAGTCTGTCCCAGTGCCCAAGGAACTAGATGCTTACATCTTTTTGAGTTAGAGGAGTGGGCCCTGTGCTATAGGTGAGCTTTAAAACATTTTAAGCCTGTCTCCCACCAGCTGTGGGCAGGTACTCCTCCAGCTTGCCTGGGAAATGAGATGGGCAAACAGGTGGCAAATATACATCAGCTTGAGGGAGTAGGTTTGCAGAAGAAAAAATTGCAGAGGTTCATTTACCTGGAAACTCTGCAGCCCAGAACAGAGACACTCAAAAGGAGGTGTTTTGCAGCTGAAGGAGCAGGTAGGATATTGAAAGTCAGCAGTTAATGCCACTTACCATTTTTAGCACACCAGCTCACTCCCTGTGGATTTCAACCTGATTGACGTATTGACATTTCTTCTCCTTTTGCATTTTTATGCTTTGCTAGTGCATTTACACATATTCTTCTCTCTCTCTCTCTCTTTTTTATTTAAAATATATAAAATGTGGGCAAAATAGGTTTGATCCCACTGCAATAATAGCACACAGAAGCCTTGAGAGACATAAAACTCAAGACATAGAAAAAAATAAAATAAAAAAGGGAAAAAATCATTCAAGAGAAGTAAAATAACATGCTATTTGTGGACCTGGTTAGCTCTTGTGTTGAAACCAGTCACAGAGCCATCAGAGCACAGGTGCACACCACATGACCAGGTGATAAAAACAACCCTAGAATGCGATTTTGAGGAGCCTGATGATGGTTTGTCTCTGTAATACATCCATCCCAAGGTGCACTAGTACATCTGTTTCATATTTAGGGTCTTTTTATTTTTTATTTTTTTTATTATTTTTATTTTTACTAGTAGCTTAAAAGAAAGTCAAGCAGATGAATATCTACATTTAGAAGACCATATGTTAACAAGGGGCTGTGAGGTGACATGACAAGGTTGGTGAAGCACGCTCACCATATGCAAAAGTGCTGAGCAGCATAAGTTTATAGATGGATGGGGACCCTTGAGCCACTGCAAAAAGAAAAGCTTTCTCTTAAGGCCAGCCCTTAGGGTTCTGACAGGCAGATTTGTGAGGTAACTTTACCAGTCATGGAAGTATCTGAGTTAGGTAAACTCACTGCAGCACTAGTAAAATTCAGCAACATATTTTCAACTGTAGAGGAGCAAAAGGGACACCTGCTTACTGCTGTCTTACTGGTCCCATTTGACAGAAATCATGCTGGATGAAATCAGAAGTGCAATAATTTTCCTCACTAAGAAATATTTGTCCTATCCAAAGTAAGGAGCCAAGTAATGGAGAAGGACTGAGCAGTTGGGCAGCCTCAGTTGTCAAATAAGTCGGAGATAGAAATGTCTGATTTCTCATGGAAACTAAATATCTCCTGGGAACTTTGGTTTGAACTCAACTCTACAGTCTGATACATAGCAGACCATCTGAACTGTGAAAAAGCATCTATTTTCATAAGCTTTTCAGAACCCATGTGTTCCAAAAAGCAACTTCTTGCCCTTGCTCTGAACAACAAAAATGTGCGTAACATCTTTCATTTGGCAGACCATCTCTATTTGATGTCAACTGCTTCTCTATCAAGTTGATGTGCACCCTGCTTCATGTAAGTCTCACTTGACTCGTGGCAGAGTCACTCTAAATGCAAAACACTGACTTGACTTAATATTGCATAGCTGGTTAGCTTGTGCACATGCCATTGCAGAACAGTGCTGGTAGTGTAAACTACTGTGTGGAAGAAGATGGAAGAGACATCTCCATAACTGTGACATGTTAAATGCATAACCTTACTAAGATACTAGCCTGTTTCATGTTTTTGTTTCTTCCTTTATATTTTTTTTTATGCTTTTTTTTTTTTTTTCTTTCTTTTTTTTTTGCAGGTGGCATGGAAAGGTTTTAAAGACTGCTCCAGTGCAATTTTAAATGTGGTATTGTTTGGCCAGGATAATACTTATTCCTTTTCCATATTAGTCAGACATATTCTTACAAATGACCTCTCAGGTCTTCTGAAAAGCATGTAAGAGTTTCACAATGACCGTTTATGACACTTCCAGGGGGCTCAGGAATTCTCAACCTTTCATCTTTTGCCCTGCATTAAAAAGAGCTGGGTTGCTGAGTTAAAGGATCCTGCAAGTTACAAGGAAAATAATCCATTTTGAAGATTTGCCTATAATCTGATGCCAAGGAAACAAAATAAGCATATTGCAATAATAATGTAATTATATTCTTGATGGCACTAGAAATAAACAAGGAATTAACAAAGAACTGACTGACTGAAGGTGGTTGAAGAAAGTAATTACAATATGAACCCTTTGTGAAAAACATAATAATTACTAAAAATACATCAACTTTTCAGAAAGGAAAACCTTACAATCAACTGTGTGGATGGCAAGACCTGTTGATTTTTCAATCTCTTTTCAGAAGGGAAAAAAAAAAAAAAAAAAGTAAATATCAAACATAGAAGAAAATATATGAAATCTGTGTTCATTTCATGCATGCCTGTATGAAATCATAAGTTTCACCTGGTTATTATAAAAAGCAGATCAACCTCACAACCCTGACTGAAATGCTTTGCAACCAAGGTCTATCTTTGGATACTCATACGCTAAAATATTTCTTTAGTATATTTTGACAGAACAAATCCTGCTTTCCATCCAAGTCTCTCATTGTGATTATACAATTGTGGATCACACAACAGTGATTCTCTAGGTAATTTTGTAGGGAAAATATGATAAAGGTTTGGGAGTTCTTGAGAAAAATAATTTGAATATTTTTATGATAAACAACTGACAACTGAGATTTTCCACTGGAATGTATCAATTTTTGATAAACCTTTTATAACAAAGAGCTTCTCTGGCTCAGAAAATAATCCTTAATGAAAACCCATCAAGAAGAATGATCAATCCTATGGATGAATCTTACAAGTATGATCCTTCCATACTAGATGTTTTTTTTTTTTTTTCATTTTTCCTCCTTCCATCTACAACATTGCTTAATTTAGGATGAATTTAAGTGTGTAGATATGGAAAGCCCACCTATAGCATCAGATCCATCCTCCACAGTATGCACAACTACACAATACAAGTGAAAGTTTGGAAATCCAAGATCTTTTTTACAATGTCCTTATGTACCTTGATTCACAGCATTCTTTCTAATACATAGCAATAAAAGAGAGAAGTTGTACTAGCTGATGAAAGCCACAACTGTAATGATCTGCAGAACAAAAGCAGGAAAAATCCCAAACTGCAATCATGAATCTCCTATTGGATCTGCTGTTTTTCATAAATACATAAATATTTATTGGATCAAAGGAAGTTTGGCCTTGTTTTTTCATCAGTTTAGTATTCATATCTAGATGTTTTACGCCCTTTCTCAAGTTTCATAAGGAACCAAAATATATCTAGTCTTGGATATATTTAACGTGTTTCTGTGTAACACTGTTTTGAAATACTTCATTTGATTACTAGAGGATATGGGGCAAACATGATGTCAGGCAACTGTGTTTTGGACAGTGATCACATGCTGATTTATTTCACTTTTCTACAAGTTAGGGGTAAAATGGTCAATTTTTATGCTCTTGATTTGAATGTGTTTCCAAAGTCTATTTTGGTCTATTCCAAAGGTGGTTTTATTTATTTTTATTATTTATTTATTTATTTATTAATAACTAAACCATTATTTTTCAATTTCCACCTAGAGCTAACAGTGTATAAAAAACACACAGGAGAGCAGCATCATACTATTAAGCCAATTTTCACATGTTCTTCAGTCTTGGAGCTCAATTAATGGATGTGGTCATGTTAATTTTGATAATGGGACTAAGGCTTCTAAGTCACAGTGGCACATCTAAAAACACCACCTTAATTCTAGCTTATTTTGACCCACCATTTCTTATCAAACACCTGTTTTGATACGAAGCCATAAATATGCCAAGTTGAGTCATAAGTGCACCTAGTTTATTTCAAAGGCTTTGAGAACCTTCGCAAACCTTTAGACAAAATTGGTCTGAGTTTTGATTTTGCAATGAAACTCAAAACCAGCTGAGTTTCTCTTGGTTTTGTGTTTCATTGCAAGAAACTCTAATTTGTAGGTGAGTACAGCCCAGAGTGCATACATTCGTGATCAGCAGTAAATATACAGAGAAAGAAATGGTAGAACAGACATCAGATTTTTCACTGCAGTCGGTAAGGCCTGGAAAGCCGCCCTGCTTCATTGCAATGCAGATTTGCAGACTTTGGCCCAAAAAAGACCCGTTGGCGAAGTTTGATACTGAAAAGTAATCTTCTTCAGGAAATGAGTACCAAAGAATTGTTATACCATGTAATAAGAAAGAAACAATAAAGATCCCTGGTGAGAAAGTAGTTCTGGGTTGATGGACAACAGTCATTATAAACTGAGCTTTCAAATAAAAATACCTTCAACCTTTTAAAAGGGTTTCTGTATTTTAAATATGGATGTTTGCATTTCAGACTGGAGAGCTTCCAAATGACCTCCTGACTTTAAAGGTTAAGCACTATGAGAGAACAATTGCAGACACTCAGAATGAGAAGGAAAATATGATTTTATAGCTGGAACAGACTATAGAGTATCTCTTCTAACATTTCAAATCTGTATTAAAGAGGGAACTATTGGGAATGGTTCAAAAACGGCTGAGGCTGAAGAAATAAATGAATTTACTCTTTATATTACTCCACAGACACTACTGCCCCAGTTACTGCTTTTAAAGACAATATGCAAGAACTTGTCTGTACTAAGTGACTGAAGTTACCTGAAGTTGGTGACAAAACTTGAAATATATACATGGCTATAACAGCAGCTCTTATGGTGAAGTGATCGGTAACCCAGTCAGCTATAAGAAGATACCTATGCAAATTAGTTACAACAGAAAGGCAAGGATACCAAGTGAAATAATTATATAGCCATCAACTCTCTCTCCCTGGGCCACTGAACGCTTTTAGGATGCTCAGTTTTGTCAGGGCCCTTGCTTCTCCACTGCTGTTGCAAGTATCATTGGTCTAAATATGGAAATGCTTTCTGTTCCTAGGTTAGTGGTTATAACTGTTGCAAGAGATGAAAAGAGCAGTCATACAAATTTATACTGTGCTGTACAGGATCCAAAAAGAGCTGAAACTTGTGACCTTCTATGCTTCATCAAAATTCATTAAAACACGGGGAAAAAATGAGAGAGAGAGCATTTTACTGGTTGTTCTTATCTCAAAAATACATCAAAACATCCCTTTCCAAATTCTGCTAGAGGGATTGTCTGCACTGTGTGTGTGGGAAAAAGATTAGCTTTTTTTCCTCATGATCCATTTACCTGAAACTTATGCACCTTTTTGGGTGGAAGGGTATTTTTCAAAAAGGTCTGCTGATACAAAGTAGTATGGAAAGGAAACATTAGAAATCTGTGACTACAGAATACTATGGTAATCAAAATATGAGCTACTATAATCTATTTCACCAGTTTACACATTGTATATTCTGTGTTACTACTCTGTCAAAAATTGTACCAGGGTTAAAATTCATGGTGGAAATCCTTCTTGGCACCACAGCTTCAGAAAAGGAAATGACCTTATCTCGAAATTCATAAAGGAAGACTCTATGAATAACATAAGGGGACCAAAAATCCCAATGTCCTAGCTGAGGCAGTTTTGGTCCACTGGAAGTTATCGTTAACAATCTGATCTTAAAATCCCAGATGAAGAAAGAATGTTTTACACTAGGGAGCATATGCTATAAACACACAGAAGAAAAGCTTTCCCCTTCAGAGAGAGCCGACACTGTGAGCGTGCCTGCACATGCGTATATGCAATAGATTTTGGGGAGAAGGTAGCTCAACCCTTCCCTGCTTTTCAGGAGCACCAGCTGGAAAGGGAGTTTAAGCAGAAAGCTGGAGGTGACTACCTTGGATGTGGAGCTGCTGATTCCACCAGCCTTGTGGTCTTGGTGGAAGACCCCACCAGCTCCCTGTCTTGTCCCTTCTTCCACCCTCCTTGACAGGAAGACTTGCAGTGGTCTTCATGGGTGCCAAATGGAAGAACACCCATCAGCAGTATGTCCTGCCTGGTTAGATACACAAGGTTCACACCACTGTCTGAGAATACCTGAGAAATTAACTTTATTGATTCTATTGCTCCTCAAAGACAAACTCATTAAAAGCAGACGAGTCCTGCTGCGGTATATAGAAAAACAATGCGGAGGGGAAGTTTGTTATACATTGTGTTTCCTTCCTCCTAGCTGTGTCCTGTTGCTGTTTCAATCTGTGTCATGAGTTGTCTTCAGCTTTGTGTAGCTTTTCTTAAAAACAAAAACATGGTGTAGTGACTTCAACCAGTATTCCTTACTGACATTGCAGTTCTTCAGTTAGCATGTACAGTTCTCCCACATGCATTTTCCTATTCAGCAAAAGCTGTTTCTGCAGAAAAATTTTCATCAGTCAAAGTCTTCTGTGCAAGTATTGTAAATAATAAATGTGTATCTTTCTGTGTCTGGGGAAAGAAGGAAATGAGGTGGAAGTACAGGAGAAACAACTTCTTGTTTCTGTGCAGGTTTTAGGCTTCAGTTGAAGGACTCTTGTTTGGAGCATTTATTACATTTGTATTGCATTTTGTTTCCATGCTTTTCATATAGCTTGCTCTTTAAAGGGCACAATATTTTAGGTTAATTTTAAATTTACTTGAAATTTACTTTAATTAGTAATGAGATAGTGAGTATCTCCTACAATTTGCTGAATGACACAACTCCCCTTGAAGATTCACAGTCCTAATTTGTTAAAATTTCTTCTGAATTAGTCAGGAATTATTTTAAGGGGAATTCAGACACATAAACTGATGCCTGTGAGTTAAAGCAGCATAGAAACTGATCTAAAGGTCACTAATGTGTAAAAGAGAAGTGACTGGACATCGTTATGCTAAATAAGTAGGAAAGACCATATCACTTCATAGCACAAACACACATTTTCCACTGTACCTGCCAGATCATTTTTGTCATGTGGGAAACTTGGTCTTTTTTTGTCACGTTGAAAATGTGACATTTTTGTCATGTGGGAAAACATTTTTGTCATGTGGGAAAAGTGGTCATCCTTGCCATAACATAGGGTGTTTATAAAACTAATACAATTTATTAATAAGTATTATTAATAAATAACACCAAATAACTAGAATTGAAATCTATCCAGATATGTTATTGATTCCTTAAGTTTTGCAAACATTTTTTCGAATAAAGGCGCTGCATTTTTTCATTATGCTATGAGAGGAGTGGAAACAATCCATATCACCTACAGATTAGAAAAATAATGGAGTGTTTATAGAAATGGACACAAATATTGTAACTCCTAATGTTACTTTTTATACATATGCTATACTAAAAATGGATCAGTTAGTAAAGTAGCCATAAAACACTTGGCTTATGAGATGAAGCAGTGAACAATGGACACTTGAAGAGAAATGCTTAGAATTGTGGCTTACTGTTTTTGAAGGAGCTGAACTTAGTACAAAGAAGGATACAACCTAAGCGTCTGTACCAGAGTAGAAATTCCATCTTTATTTTCCATGCCAAAAACAAAAGCAAAACAGTGGTGTTGCTTTTGTGGACAACATAATTTTGTAAGGTCTAAAAGACTGAAGTAGGGAGATATTAATCACAGTTTCTGTCTTTCCATTGCCTGATCCATCTGATATGACCAAATGATATAAAACAGTTTATTAAGTGTAACTTGAAATTAAGTTTCCAAAAGAGGCTTTCATTTGGTTATGTTCAGACATTATCTACACCTCTTACATATCTTACACCTCTCCTAAACACTTAGTTTTTGTGCTTAGCAACACGGAGTGCAAGAGAAGTAAACAGAGATTTTTTTTTTGGAAAGTGTTAGCTGACCAGGACTATGAATTTAACCAATTAGAGAAATTGACATTATAAAAATATAATCTTTGGAAACATTCTATTATTTGTTAATGCTCTGTATCATGATGGAAACTACTCAGCACAGAACAGGGTGGAAAGACGTAAGTTTCAGGAGCAACCCCATCACAGTGCAGGCAGAAAGGTGGCCGTGCTGGATTGTTTTGGTTAGTGTCTGGCTCTGTGTTTGGCTCTGCCCTGCCTCAAACACAAGGCAATGCACATGGCGTGAAGCAATGTTAGTCACAAAATCAAAGCAATGTCACGTCTGCC